>NC_045780.1:24668846-24971877 GCF_008692025.1 Phocoena sinus | reverse complement strand
AGTTGAAATAACACATAGAATCCTAGGAAAAGATCTAGAAGGATTAAACAATGGTTGTCTCTGGATGGTGGAATTATTAGTGTTTTAATTTTCTTTTTGCTAATTTATTTAAAAAATAAATGGGATATCACTCTTCATTTAGTAAATATGCATCATAGAGAAATCCTACATATAAAAGCCTTTAAATTTCCTCAAATTTTTTATTCTACTTGTCTTACACAAATAAATGTTTGGTAGACTGTAGATACTTTGCCAGTGACAAACAGGCAATAAATGCTTTGGGGAAAAAAAAAAAAAAAGAAACTGGCTTAAGAATAAACTAAGCAGGGCTTCCCTGGTAGCGCAGTGGTTAAGAATCCGCCTGCCAATGTAGGGGACATGGGTTTGAGCCCTGGTCCGGGAAGATCCCATATGCTGCGGAGCAACTAAGCCCTTGCACCACAACTACTGCCTGCACTCTAGAGCCCGTGAGCCACAACTACTGAGCCCGCGTGCCACAACTACTGAAGCCCGCGCACCTACAGCCCGTGCTCCGCAACAAGAGAAGCCACCGCAATGAGAAGCCTGTGCACTGCAGTGAAGAGCAGCTCCCACTCTCTGCAACTATAGAAAGCCTGCGTGCAGCAACAAAGACCCAACGCAGCCAAAAATAAATAAATAAATACATTTATTAAAAAAAAAAAAGAATCAATTAAGCAGCATTAAAAAAATCAATAGGGTTGAGGACAAAGAATGTGGATCAAAAAGGATGATCATTTAAATATTTTATAGATTATATGTGTCTCCTAGGGAAGACAGGGAGAGAAAAATACATGAAGCTAAAATTCAGAGGGTAGAGATAATTTCTCTGTATGTTTGATTTATGTAAATATGACTACAACGTTTGAGAAGGTTCAATAAATTCCTCTTGTGTTCCAAATCAGGAAGGAATGATGGCTAGTATGCTTCTTATATATAGTAGCCAAATAAAGTTTTCTAGAGTTTTTATTTTTCTAAATGAATTACCTTGTGTTTTACTTCACGAACCTCCATTATTTAAAAAAAAAAAAAAAAGGGAAGCTTAATTGGGGATGAAGAGTCTTTAGAATGATTTTTGTTATGCCAAAAGTCTATATTAACCTGCTTTTCGACTTACTTGTCATTGTGAAATATGGCTAAACCCCCCAAATGTGAATCTATCACAACTCTGAAGGATAAGAATATGTATATTACACGTATGACATCTTGGTCAATGATGATTTCCAAGTTGATTATCTAAAATCCTAAGGTCCTTTTAAACCAAAACTATTTGTAATTTTCAGTAACCAAAGAATAACTCTGATTTAGAAACTGCCTACAATCTGCATATGGATCTGCTTATATTTGTCCTTAGAATTGGAATTAAAATTACGTATATTATAGCTCTGCCCCTGATCAGCTTTCTAACCTTAGGCAAGTGATGTAACCTCTCTGTTCCTCAAATTCCTTATCTATAAAATGCAATAATAATATTACATATATTAAGATAAAATATTGTGTAAGTCTCTTAAAAATGGATGTACCAAAAAAAAAGGACCTTTTCTTCCTTTAAAACAAATGTTTCCCTAGCATGTTAGAGTTCATAAATTACTCTGAAACACACTTTTAAATTTGGAAGTGCTAATGTGCCAGCAGTATGTTTATTCCCAAATAAAAGAAACTTTAAAAAAATAAAAGCTCATTTGAGGGTAAAACAAGCAAACGTTGCTTTGAAATGTAGATCTGTATCTACTATAGCAGATAATCTATATGCCTTTGGTTGGATGTTTGCACTTAATTATACATATATATGTATGTATGTGTATGTGTGTGTGTATCTTTTTCCCCAATAATGACATTTGAAACTCAGAAGCTCAGATTGTTTTTTTAAGAGCTCAGAGTTCAAGCCAAATCCTCCTATTTCTGCCTAAATTTCTCCCAGTGTGCCTCCTTATTTTCATTATGTTTGCCATCTCTCTGGCATATCCTTTCCTGTGTATTAGAAACTTAAAAGGAAACAATAGAGAAGCCTCAGGAAGTAACTAGTGGAAAAGGGCAAATGCAATGTGGGTGTCTAGGGAGCCAATTCTGATCCCAATACTAGGATGGGATCACAGAATCTATTTATTCAACAGATCAGGAAGAAGAGCTGCATTATGGCCCAATCAAGCAAGGTAAGATAACAGCCCAGTATGATGCAGCCTACAAGTACCAGGTTTAGCAAAGGTTTAGTAAATAAGATAAATCCTATTCCTCTCATAATATCACAATAGGCCTTTAAAAAAAATGTACAGAGACCTATGGGATAGGTAGCATCACTGCACTATTTAGGAGAATAAAAGGGAAAGTGACAGGATCTCTCTTAGGAATTTCACTAAAGAGTACTAACGGGACGTCACCAAACAGCCAAAGTATATTCTGATTTCAGCTGAGGAGGAAGGTGCTGTAGAAGACACATGAAAACTTCCCTCTTCTACAACATCTGTCTTACATCTCTTTTTACTTATATGCAGTGGATGGTCAATTACTTCTCCATCCCTCTCTTGTGTGTGAATGTGACCATCTTATTCGGGATTCAATGTAATTTTGCTCCTATCGAATAAAGACTGGATTAGAGAACAAGAAAATTAACAGCGACAATTTTTCATTCAGGGCAACAGGATATTAATAGTAATGAAAACATTTGGTCCTTCTTCCTTGGGGACAGAAATCCAATGTGGATCTTCTTCAGTAACACAGGATCTCCAGAGATGGGCAGGAGCACCCTCAAAGAACTGATTTAGCAAAAGGTCTAGTGAAGTAAGAGGTTTAGCAAAAGGTATGGAAAAGTCAAAGCAAATCATAAGACTGCATGAGGGCAACTTTAAATCTTCAGAGGTCTACGTGATTACTATTAACTGTGCTACTCTAGGGGGGAAACAGAAAGTGTTGGTACCACTTCTTTTTAATTTGTTTTTGTTTTTGCAGATGAGAGAAAATTAAGATTATATTAAAATGCAAAGTATGTCAGAATAGGAATGAACCTTATTAACCTTATAAAGATGAAAATATATTCTGGCCTCACTAGGACAGTCTTATTGTACGTCTCTTTTTACAGAGTTATTATTAATAGTGCCCTTTCATTCTAAAAAAATGTATTAATTAGGTGAAAAGGTATATGGTTATGCTATCTAGAATAAAATGCTCTCAATTTTACAAACAGGGTAAAATCTGTTTCTTCATGTCTGACCCAGACATACAGGTTGAACATGTGGCTAACTGCTGAATTCCCAGGACATTGCTTTGTTCACTTTACCATGCTACCCTCTCAAAGTACAAGGCTGATAATTCGATAGAAATAAAACATATGGAACCTGTGGATTTCACTAAAGGGTAATAAAACATCACTACTTTTTTTTTTTTTTTTTTGCGTTACGCGGACCTCTCACTGTTGTGGCCTCTGCTGTTGCGGAGCACAGGCTCAGTGGCCATGGCTCACGGGCCCAGCAGCTCCGTGGCATGTGGGATCTTCCTGGACCGGAGCATGAACCCGTGTCCCCTGCATCGGCAGGCGGACTCTCAACCACTGCGCCACCAGGGAAGCCCAACATCACTACTTTTGAGCTGCTCAAGTCATTGCAATTTACAGGTGAGGAAAAAATGCTTTGAATGTGCAAATCGTAGTCTACTACTATCTCCACCCTGAAGGAAAACTCACACATCCCCCACATGGGCTACAAGTCTATTTTTAGCTATACACAGTGGGTGGACAACTAGTTCTTTCCATCCTGGTCTTAGGCATGACCATCTTGTTTTCAGGCTCAATGGACTTTTGCTTCCACTCATAAGTAAGTACTAGAGCTGTAATTAACTTGCCATGGCAACAATGAACAAGCCATGGCAAGAATTTTTCAGTTTAGAACTGGAGACAGTAATGAATAAGTTAAATCATTTTATCTGTCTTCCTTAAAACTTAAATTGCCAACAATTTTCTTTTGATTGATCTTACCAACTAATATGTATTTGAATTTTTATTTCAAGTTGTACAAGAGTACAAAAAAAATTATTTTAAAATCACAAGCCTGGTTTCCATGAAGTTAGAACTCTATATAAATGTGTTAATGGTAATAAAAATCATCTTATTTCCAATTGAAACTAAAGATATAATTTATAAAAAGTAAAAAACATGAGTACTAATAGAAGTTTGCATATCAAAGACATTTCTGGAACTCTCTAATATAGAAGATAAGCCATACCCATTAAATTACCAAACTAGTTTCAAGATGCCCATAAATACTGGTAATCAATCAGCAAAACAGTATTTTACAGAAAAGTGTATATATTAGCAACTGACACCAAATCACTCTTCTCAAAAAGAAAATTTACTAACTTATTAATAATATAAACCAATTCACTGATAATTTCTAACATAACTCCATCTTGCTCTTTTACCACTAAAGGGAAATATTTGTTTCTCTTTAAGAAATCCTTGAAGAAATTGTTAAAGCTTTAACTATTTTTATTGGCATATATTCTAACAAGTTTTATAATAATTTAAAGGAATAAATAATGATGATGTAAACACTTAGAATATATATGTATGTGTGTGTGTATATGTATACACACATATACATACATAGCTGGATTAATCATTAATTTATATTTAACAAATTTTTCCTAAGAAAGGTAAAGTTCCTCCTATATGAGATGACGGTTATATAATAATTTAAAGGTAATTTTTGTCCGTTGGGAATTTATGATAATTGACTTTCTTATAGACAAAAACAGCATTAGATGCATTATCAATAAGTTATGCATATTTAAAACTGTTTTCTAGTGAATTTGCACTGACTTAATTACCCTACTAATAAATACTGTCAATTATCTTTCTGGTCAACAACATCGTATTTGCAAGATTCTTTGTTAAGCACATAGCCTGTTATTACAAAATAAAAGGCAGGCAACTAGCCCACACGAAACAAAACTCACTTGTTTTCCCTGCCTCTTTCATCTGTCAGGCTGAAATAAGTAACCCCAAAATTTCAAGTTAATATGATTATAAATTTAGAAAACTATCATAACAGAAAAATATATGGTGACATAAATAAGAACATCTTAACTAAATACATATTATCTCTTCATGTAGCTTTCATGTTTGTACAATGAGTTTGCACTAGATTAGGAAAAAATGAGAGTCATAGGAATTCAACAAAAGGACAGAGGCTGTAAAGAAACAAATATTTCCCTTTATTTGATTACATTACATCTACTCATGGGACATTCGAAATAACTGAAGTTCTCAATTTACAGACCTATAAATAATGCTATTTAACTGAAATCCAGGCAGCAAATAGCAACATATATCTGAAGCGCTTACTCATGGAAAGTAATTTCCACACCAACTCAGTTTAGTAGCGTATGACAGCAGATTCGGAATAATCAGCATTTGAGAACCAGAACAGTAACACTCAAGAGTACTTTATCAGTAGTGAGTTTGCCTTACTCCTTTGCCAGCTGCACACTGGTTGGTTTTGCTCCAATAGGTATCCCGTATTTGTGTAAAGTATTAAGCAAAATCTCCCGCATGTCGTTGTTGTAGGAGTCAAAGTCAAACACATTCCTAACCACACTGGAGAGACCTTCAGCGGGAAATTTCTGTATTCAAAAAAAAAAAAAAATTCCCTTATTACCATGTGATAAAATACACGGTATTATAAAGATTTCCCAAACTGACAGAACAATAAGGATCAAATGGACTTTACCAGACCTTTCTTTACTAGCCTTGTCAGATAACTAATAAATACTGATAGGAGGAATATTTTATAGACAGGAGGAATATTTTTCTCTTTGAAGGTTTGCTCTGATGACTTAATATTTTTCTTTTTAAATAAATATCAGAATTTGAGGGGGAACAGTTCTTTGTCTCAAAGGTTAAATCGGTACTCAGATCCTGGTGTTTGGTGACTTCCACCACTTTCTGAAATCTCCTGCTTTTAAAATGAGTACTGGATTGACCAAACTTAAAAATGCTCTTTGAATAAAGCAGAGTGTTGAATATCTATACAGAAGTATTTAGAGAAGTCACAAGTCTATGACTAAATGAAAAAAAAAAGATAAACAAGAAAAGAAGGGAAGAAGAATGTAAAAAGTACAGATAATAGAGAAATAGGGAAGAGCAGAGGGAAGAAAACAAGTACTACTAACAGCTAACTTCACACTGGTGGGGTCGTCTAGGTCCTTTATTGCCTCTGTCTTGATTTTCTTTAGGTGCTGGGATCTGAGCTGGACTTATCATTGTTTTACAGGCAGAACAAAGCTTTCTATTCTCCTTTCTAGGTTTTCCTTGGAGGATGGGGACGGAGCAGAGGTCAAGAGTCATTAGATTGTGACTTAGCTTGGAAACCATTATTTGCTATAAAAGTAGAATCTACATGGACTTTTTGTCTTCTTTACCGAGGTGGGCTATAAGGAATTCCATTCTCCTGCCCACTTACTCCATCTTACAAAATTTTCTCACAGTATTTACAGGTATGTAATCAATACTGTTAGTTCCCAGTCTGTTTTTTATCTCCAAGTCTTTTTTCTCAAAATGAAAATATTTTTCACTCAGATACCATATGCTTGTTGTATAAAGTCAAACAGTAGTAAAGTTTCCGTGCTCTCTCACTCTCCGTCTTCCCACGCGCCCCCCCGCAAAAAACCTCCACCAAATTTCCTAGCTCCTTGGTAATGGCCGTGGCACAGAACCTTGCCAAAGTCAATTCAAAGGTTAAACAGAAAATGTTCATTTAGATTATAGACATTTCATATTATATCACTTGAATCAGAATTATAGAGAAATGGAAAGACTTTGTATAAATTAGGCAGTCTAAAAAAACAAGATTGACGGCTTCTTTTAAACTTTTAGCGTAGGCATGTGCTATACCTGTAAATGCTTGACTATGTTGACAACTTCTCTGGTAGAATAAGGATAGTTAATAATGCCCTGGTCAGCTAAACTCCTCAGCTCTCCAAAGGCAGCCACGAGCTTCTGAAGGATGGGCTCGGGCACGTTGGGGCCATACTGCCTGAGCATCTTGAGCTCCGAGTGGGGTTTGGGATTATCAACTGCATGGCAGCTAAAAATATCACCTACGAGAGAAAAAAGATTCACATCCAGCATGCAACTAATCCATTATAATGCCACAGGAAATATAGAATGGTCGTTAAAAGAGCCATGGGTTACTCACCAAAGCACTTATATTTTTAAGTGTGTAAAACTGCACAGAAAGCCTGTCCGAAGATAGGTATAGAGAAAAAGGCAAATAACTAAAGCAAAAGAAAATGACACTGACTGATGTGTGGTTTATTCTACATAGATTTATTTTTGTTAAAAATTGTATAATACTTGAATACAATTTCACTGGGAGATATTCAAATACAAAGAGCAAAAAAGAAGTCCTCTCGTGTCTCTGCTAATCTCACTCCTTCCCCCATAGGCACCCAGTGTTAATAGTTCAGTGTCTTCATTTTTCCATTCATATTAGTATTTTTTAAAATGCATACCTACAAACATATATAGTTTTGATAATTTATTCTTTTTCCATTAACTGGAAAATACTCCTCATATGGTTCTGAGACTGCATTTTTAACTTTAACACATGATGAATATCTTCAGAAATTATATACATACATGCATGCCTCTTCATGTACACTAAAAAAGGGGGAATTAATATCATCAGTCTCCAAACAATTTATATCTTGTGCAGATTGCTAGACTATACTTTAGAAGTAGGTTTTGGAAAAGTAAACCTGCAGAGACAATGTCTAAATTAAAATCAAGAAAAAGGAATGTAGAAACACAAAATATTTCATCCGTAATTTAGAAAACTGAGAACATACTAGAAAATATAATCTATGCTCTAGAGAAATGAATTTCTCATATAAATGTTCACATAATTGTGATTCATACTCCAAAGGACAAGGGGCCAAAGGAAGTTAAAGTAAATAGATTTGCATTATTCGGTATGTTCATTTTGGAGAGAAAGGATATTTAGAACTTACTTTGACTTAGAAACCACTCAAATCATTATTTTATTGTTATCATATATTCATGAAAGCAACTGAATAAAATGCAACCATGACAACTTCATGCTTCTATCTCATAAGCTAAACCCAAATACAAATGTGCAGAACAGCTTTTGTCTTTTTTGTTGAAAATCAAATGTAACACTAATATAAAACTATATTTGAACCCTTATTCATCCATTCATCAAATAAGTATTAAATGCCTTCTATGTGCCAAGTAATACTCTACGTACTTTATATAACTCAGAGATCAAAAACACAAAAACCCCTGTCCTCATACAGTCTATATTCTGGCATGGGGAGACAATAAACAATAATTACAAATGTTAGAAACTGTATGTTTCAAGGAAAAAAGGAAAAGCACACTATAGGACATCAGAAATGGTGATGGTGGGGGAAGTCAGTCAGGTAGGCCTCACTGAGAAGGTGACAATTGGGCAAATGCAGATATTTGAGGGAACGGCATGGCAGGTAAAGCTAACGCAAAGACCCTAGGCGAGCACAGCTGGTGTGTTCAAGAGGCAGGAGAGCAGAGCGGCTGGAAGAGGGTGAGTGCTGAGGAGAGCAGCACAGAGCAGAGCAGGAAGCAAGGTCAGCGAGGTAAGAGGATGTAAGAGACGAGTGTGCCTCTGGAGAAGTTCTACGCGTGTCGAGCATATTCATGTAACATACCCCCCTTGCCTTTTAGTCTCTATTAATTCAAATGGTCGACTACTACACACGCCGCTCTTATTGTTTCACTTAGTAGTTCCAGGATTTTGTTTGGTATCAGCATGAGCAAAGTTATCCCATTTGTTTGTAACAGCTGCTCAGTAATCTACTGTGTGGATATAACAGAATTTCTTCATTCAGTCCCGTTTGGACAGACATGTGGGTTGTTTTCTTCTTTTTCCTTTTTTATGCTACTATAAACAATGCTATATTGCCTATCCTTGTACTTTAATCATTGCACGGGGAATATCCCTAGTTAAATTCCTTATGTGGAATTGCTAGATCAAAAAGTGCCATGGACATACATACACTACCAAATGTAAAACAGATAGCTAGTGGGAAGCAGCCGCATAGCACAGGGAGATCAGCTCGGGGCTTTGTGTCCAACTAGAGGGGTGGGATAGGGAAGGTGGGAGGGAGACGCAAGAGGGAGGGGATATGGGGATATATGTATATGTATAGCTGATTCACTTTGTTATACAGCAGAAACTAACACACCATTGTAAAGCAATTATACTCCAACAAAGATGTTTAAAAAAAAAAAAATCAAAGAAAAATCCTACTAGGAGACTGAGCTCGCTTCACGTGGAGTATGGAATGCCCAGTATCCAGAATTACCTACTTGCCACAGAGAAACGAAGCTATTCTTAAAGGCTCCTGATGCTTCAGTTTATCCCAGGGCCTCTCCAATCAATGAGAATCAGTCTCCCCAGAGCTGGCCTCAAACCTTTTCATAGGGGGATATGATGAAAAGCAAACACTAAAAACCATTCCTTATTTTGTGTTTTACTCTAAGAGGCCCTAAATAACAAAGTATAGTTTAGTTGTGTAAGAAAACACATAGATATGAAGCCATTCTAATACTTATCTGAGTGACCCTAAAAAAAGAATCTCTCTGAATATGATGCTCTCCTTCTCTAAAATGGGGATAACACATACTCTCACAAGGGAGCTGTGATGATGACCGCACGTGATAGCATTCAGTGATAGCCGTTATAGTATTGTTACTAAGACAATATTTTTACTGTTATTGCTATTGTTTTTATTATTATTATCAATATTGTTTTTACCTAAGGTGCCGAAGAAATCATTGCCTAGGAAAGGAAATCCAGGTCTGTTGGCCAGAACAATCATCCTAAAGTCAGGATGGATCACAACAACATTTTCTCTTCCATTGACTAATGCAGAATCTGAAAAACATAATTTCTATTTATTCTTTATAGATATTTAATAATTCTTAAGAGTATCAAGTTACTGCCTTTAAAATCACATAAGTAGTCATACTGTTCAATGGTAAAACAACTCTAAGAAATCTGGTTGTAACAATTTGGCTGCAGAAAACAAAAACATTTTTGAGAAAGTTTGCTTGGCAACAGAATACTGATAAAGCGTATACTAAACTATACGGGAACTTGCATTTTTATGTAAATTAAATGCACGTCTAAAAAGCAAACTTGTCTAAATGTTGTCTTATGGTACTTAAACTTGGCTTGAGATGCTAGTATTCCTTTAAAAAAAAGAATCTATTACAATAGATAATCCAAAGAATACGCAAAGGATAATCCAAACATCCTTTAGTTGTTATCCAATCAGCAGCTGCATCACTTTGCATAAAGCCTTCATCCTGTAGCTAAGGAGGAATTCCTGTTTAGATTACGCACCCTGAAATTTAACCACGTAGAATAAAGGTCTTGACCACCTAGTCAATTCATTAGAGCAAAGGTGATTAATTTCCATTCAAGGGATTCTACCATAGTTCTTAAAATACATAATTTCAAGTTGACTGGAACTTTCTTCGTGCAAATGTTTAAGGTATTAAAGGAAGTGAATATTATATACTACTTGCTGAGGTACATTTCAGATAGAACTGCTAGGCCAAACAATAATTTAAGATGGTAAAAACTTTATTATGGTTATTTTAAGAAGAAATACCTGTCATCTGGGTTTATTTAAATCTTAGCCTTAGGCTGTCCATCTTTAAGAAATGATAGTTGTGAAACACCTGGAGTTTTATCTGAGATGAGTCTGTAAGAACTTGTATTTTTTTATGATACCAAAAAGTAACCTTGCAATGTGCCACATATTCACGTACTAATACCACCATTAGTTTTAACGTGTGATCTCCACTAATTTCAGTAGTGGTAAATACAGGGGTATGTGGTCACACATACCATTTAATTAATTAGTTAACTAAAATAAAAATAGCAATAAAACATGAAAATTTTAAAAGGCAAAGAAAACGAGAAACATAGCCGTAGAAGGGATGCTTTATGAAACCATGTTCAAAAGAGCTTCAGTTGCTCTTGTGTTTAAAATGTCATCTACAATCAAACTTGAATTTAAGAATTATGATGACTCCTTTGCTTCTAGACTATCCTTCAAAAATATATTAATAAAGTGTGAAGGGTTACCAGGAGATAGTCACTGTTTAACTATAAGTTTGTTTCAGCAATTCTTTCTTGCTTTCCATTCCACTGTCCTCATAATGCCTCTAAAAAGGGCAGGAAGTATTCTAATCTTAAGAGTCTGAATGATCTTTCTAAAAGATAGCAATCAGGCTGTTTAAGTCAAATTCTCATTTTTTCCCATAAATTCATTGCGACACTGAAATGTTAGAATACTTTTATTAGTGCTGAGTTTCCTAGGCTTAGAAACAGCAGTCTTGCAACGACAGTGTCCAAGAAGAAGTCTCTGTGGTGATGCACTTGTACATTTTTATGGAGTCTTCTGTTTATACTCTCTTTGAATACTGAAGATTTCAGTTATTAGTCTCAACTTGTTTGGTTCCTTACTATTGACTGTATATTTTTAATGGCTAGTTATAGATCTTCAAGTCTTTTCATGACACAAAAATTTTATATTAGAAACTAGAAAATGTTCTCACATTGCATTAGACAAACAATTTTTCCTTGTAGCTTAAACAGACTTATGAGATTTATCTATGTACATCTCCCCTAACAACAACAACAGAAATAAAATAAAAGGAGGAGGATACTCCAAAACAGAGAATAACTAACTTCTTCCTGAAGCTGGTATGTGTGTGTAATGTATGTATACACACAGATATATTCATACATATATATGATAGATATAAAATGCCCAGCAATTTTTTTCTAATTATACTGAGCTAATAATAACATTAATTTTAATATTATGAGTAACAGAAATGTGGTAGAGCTTTAAAAATTCCAGATAACAATGAAAGACAATAAACTGCACACAAATAATTGAGATGAGTATACAAAGGATTATATGTTTGTATTCTCAGAGTAGAAAAACTATGAAGCCGGTTTGTCCTAAAACTACGATTGAAATGCTCAAAGATGCTCTCTGGCTATACGAAAGTGAAACTGACAAAGCTAGATTCAGACATATTGAATTTTACAAATAACTGTCAATACAGACAGCTTGACTTATATTAGCTTGTGCTTGTTTGCAGATAAATAGCCAGCCAAGTGTGTGATTTGATACCGGAGATGTAAAAATTGCACATACTGAAAGAAAAGTTGCTTTTTTATACTCACTTGCAACAATGCGCCTTCCATCTGCTAGAATCATTTCTCCATTTTCTACTAGAGTTTTTAAAATACAGGTGACATTTGTTGGGGCTTTGTCTGCTTCGTCTACTACCAGAACATGACCCAATTTTACTGCTTTAACCTTTGAAGACAGAACATTTACCATAAACAAAAGAATGAAAGCAAACGTTTTAAAAATGTCATCACTCATTGATTTGGATTTATAATAGGTGGTTTTATGTAAGTTATAAATACACTATCACAAAACTGTCTGTAGCAGAGCTGGAAACAAAATTTATGGATCTCTACCAAAAGCTTCTCATAGTTACTAAACTGCTAACCCTGCAGTAAGCACTTTATTTTCCTTCAGCTTCATAATTATCCCTATGTTGGCGGAATTCACAACATTTCACACCCCAGGGTAGGGGAGTATTAAAACAAGTATAACGAATAGAGAAATTAAGGTGCCATGGGGGTTAAGAGGAGTGAGACATCACAATCAATACCGGATATCAGAACATTGCACTTGTGATGGCTCTAAAAGAGTGTATGATTTTAAGAGATCAGTATGTATGGTGAGGAGATGGGTAGTCAAGACAAAGAAAATCAATGGTCAAACTCAAGAAATCCTGCAGCCCACGGAGGGAAGAGTGAATATGAATATCTATCTTGGCTGAAGCAGACGTTAAATGTAAGAAAAGAGAGAATATGATCTGAAAGGGTAGATTGGGCCTCTACTACTAAAAAGTTGCCTGCCAGACCAAAAAATATGTGCTTTATCTCACTAAACAATAGGATGTAATTAAAGATTTATGAGTTCAGACATGATAACAATGGAGTTTGGAGCTACACGTTAGTACATTTAATCCTGTAGAAATATGCGGAATAGACTAACAGGGGAGTACCATAACAATTTGGTAAAAAAGTGGTGTGAGGACCTGATTTTAGGGAAGGAGGCATGGGAGAAAAATGGAAATAAAAAGCATTATATTGATCTGAAGAGTTTTCCAGAGGTATAATCTATAGCCTTGGCAACTGATTAGATGGGAAGAAGTGAAAGGGAAAATAAGAAAGAGTTCCAGGTCTTAGATGACTAAGTGGTGACATTATTAGAAGAAAGATAAAAGTTCGGAAAAATCCTTAAAAACATTTTTAAAGAGTGGATAGGAGGGAGTTTCCTGGTGGCCTCGTGATTAGGACCTGGTACCTTCATTGCCATGGCCCGGGTTAAATCCCTGGTCGGGGAACTGAGATCCTGCAAGCCGAGCAGCATGGCCAAAAATTAAAAAAAAAAAAAAAAAAAAGTAAAGAGTGCATAGGAGGAGATAGTCAATGAATTTCAATGTAAACCCAAAGATTATTTTTTTACATAATAAGAAATATAAAATGGACCATATCATAAACTTTTATCATTACATAATTTTGGCAAATAATTTTAAGGAAATATAGATCAAGACACAGATGATTCTCTCTACTACAAATATTTTATTACATATTCTAAAAAATGAATAAGGATTTTTCTTTTTAATTTTAGCGTAAAAATAAGCTGAATTTAAAAAAAGAGAGAGAAAACGTGTAGCTTCTACTCCTAACTCCAGCCTTCACATCTTTGTTCACAGAAAAGGCAGGTCCAATCTGATTGAATTCAGGCAGGAGGTCCTAATGACCCCCATCGCTGGGGTCTGGACCACAGAGGTTCTCATGGTGGCTTATTTGTGCCATTGCTGCCGAGGAGTTATCTACACAGAGAGGTGTGCCTGGCAGGCCAGATTTCTTTGCGTCTTATGTGAGAAGCTGAGGAATGATCTTCTCAGCTGCCTAAAACATTGGGTGAATATTTTATTAATTAAAATCATTTTTTAAAACATTCTAGAAGCATTATCTAATTTCGAAGTCTGTACATCTGAAAACAGCAAATTTCTTTCTTTTTTCAAAATTCTGGAATAGAAAAGTAATCATTAGAGGATATCAAAATCTCTCACTCTGGAGAGAGAAGAACAGAATAAGAAAACATGTTATTTTCCCAGTAATTTGCATTCAAATATCCACTCTCCTAATGACGTAAGAATGAGTGTTTTCCAGTTAAGACTGAAACATATTGGAACCAATGGGAGATTTCTCACCCTCAAAGGCTGAAATATAATTATCATTCAAAAAAATACATTTGAGAATATTCATATAATTGTATTACTAACCAAAGGTGAGTCTTCATACACAATAAGTCCATCTTTAACAGAAGGCTGAAGAGTAAGGGTCTGGACCGTGGTGTCCCTAAAGTTAAACCAACACATTTTATAGTAAGAAAATAAACTGACATTTGATCACGAATAAAATATAACACAAGAGCATTTCTTTTTTCACCCCCATCCAGCTTTCCCTAAGATGAATAAAAAAGTAAATGAAATTCCAGTCAGCAATAGTATTTTGTTGATGTCAATATAAATTACAACGGTTTGGGAATTAATCCAAGTTTACAGATTATCCAGGTTCTTTACTTCTCTTTTTTCTTCCAGTAATTTCCCTTGTGACCATTTCACTCCTCAAAATAACTCCCTGAAGGTGAAAAGGAGAAATTAAAAAAAATATATTTGTATTTTATATACAATATTTAGATTCATTAAAAATAATTTTGATGGTGAGTTTGGTGATGACTGGCATGCTGGTGTGGCCAATTATAGCAGGTCTGTGAATTACACTTTCTGGCCCAATCTGCCATCACTAGGTGCAAAAGCAACCATGGGATTCTGAACATTTCTGCTAGGATTAGGGCAATCCATTTTACTTTCTTAGGTCTACCTACTACTATTTACCTGACTCTCCTTTAGATCAGGATTTTCAAAAGTACTAATAGTGAGTTATCTTGATGTTATGCACCTCCACACATGATGAGATATGAAGTTCACATCACCTATGAATATTCTTGCCAAAAATGTGTGTATATAGGCTGTTGGTTATAGGTAGGTGCAGACATTTTTTAAGGAGATCGATTTCATATCTTCACCTTCTACATATACTCTGTCTAAAAAATAAAAAATCCTACGGCCATCCTGATCATGTCGTACAGAGAATTAAATTACTTCCAAAATGTGAGTAGCATCTTTCTTTACAAGAGTTCAAACTTATCTTTTCAAACTATGCTACCGCTTATTCAACGTAAAATGTGAAGTTACCACCGTGTTGTTTTGAGTACCTTCTCTGTGTAAGATACTATTTGGAATGTGAACTTCAGACCTCAGTGCCATAATATACTTCTGAGACTTCTACCCAAGTGCTAAATTTTATCACAATTATTAAAATATAAAATGTGATTTATTAAAAAAAACCCTAATAAATACTACATGACAATCACTGATAAAGCAAACTTAAGATATCGCTCAAGTCATTTTTTTGCCTTAGCAAAACAAATTTAATCAAAATCAGTTAATTGCATTGAAAGGCAGTTTGTGGAGTAGCGGAAAAAACCCTTTGGAGTCAGACCATACGGGATTCAAATTCTAGTTCTTGCCACTTATTAACTATATGATTTTGAGTAAATAATAAAACCTACCCAGAAATATCACTGAAAGAAGGCTTGGGAAAGTATCTAGCACAATATATGGCAGATAGAAAGAGCAAGATGACATGCCAGCTTTATCTATTTGTTGTGATCATTACTGCTGCTGCCGGGACTAAAAGTTCCTTTCCTGTGTAACTTCTACTTGACCTTCAGGTTTTTAGCACAGATGATACTTCTTAGAAAGCCCCTGTGGACCCTTTTTAGACCAATTAGGTGGCTTTGCTGTATGTTCCCTTTGAGTCCTGGGTCACCCCTATTTCAGTCCTTACCACACTACATCGTAGTTGCTTATTTTTACTATCTGTCGTTCTACTCAGACTGTTAAGATTTCAGAGTGTAGACCATATCTACCTTATTCCTCATCCTGTCCCCAGCATCTAGTGGATGTCTGACTCACAGAATGAATTTAACAAATCTTTGTTGAATAAATGAATCCATGAATGAAATGAACAAAAATGTTAAAAGTGCAACATACAGTATATGGACTTCAAAATATATTGGATCATGGAACTCTTTTTTTTTTAACAGAGAATCTGGAACTACAGAACCCACTTTAATAAACGTTGGGTTAGACTAAGGCTGACTCTAAGGTAAGGAATCTTCCTTATTCACTTATGAGTGTATATCAGAAGGTACAGTCATGTTGAGACGTACACTTGGGATTGACTAGTCAGGGGACGGAGGGGGAGATGGTCTACATCCATCATGGATTTCAAACTGAGTTGGATTTACACTTATTACTGTAGCAGGAAACTTCTGCATCAGAGCTCTCATTGACCAGGGCTTGAGCAAGTATGTTGGCAGTACGATTACTGACATTTACAATTTCTAGACTACCTGACTTTTTTTGCACCTAGGTTGAAAGGCTTCTCCCTCTAAATTGACTAAACAGTGATTGGTTTCTTTAATTTATTCCCTGGAGGTCTGGCCTATTGCCATTCCTGACCTCTGTTCCAAGCTCCTAGCCTCATGGTACTGGCTCTTATGGGCCTGGTGCCTGTCTGGTGATCTACTGTTTGCTATAGCCTTAGCACTACATTTTATAAAGAATTCAACATTCTTTTTTTTTTTTTTTTTTTTTTTAATGGTACGCGGGCCTCTCACTGTCGTGGCCTCTCCGGTTGCGGAGCACAGGCTCCGGAAGCGCAGGCTCAGCGGCCATGGCCCACAGGCCCAGCCGCTCCTTCACTAACCTTCAAATTGAAATGTATCTAAAATAAAGCCTTCAGGGATGTTAAAGGAAAGTGAAAATATATTGTGACATGTATTGGTGATTATCAACTTTAGTATGAATAAAATGTTTCTTATGCAATATAATGATATACAGCCACACATCCATTTTTTGTATTCCTGGGTCTCATAAATTTACTGTAGGATATACTTTATGCTCTAGTCTGCTAAATTTTTTTTAGGGTTTTAAACAAATAAGAACAGAGTTTAATGAATATCACTTAAATTCACTGTTAATATCCTGGCAATACAGAAGGGGGTAAGTGAGGAAGGGAAAGAGACGTGTTCACACGGATTTTTTACAGCAATATAGTGAATTTCACACCTCAGCTGTCACATATTTAATGGGCAACAACATGACACCTCCCAGAACCGAAATGGAAAAAGGAACTCTTGTATCATTGCCAGCAGAAAGGAAATTCAGCCATTACCCTAATAATTAGAGTGCTTCATGGCAGATTAAGAACAGGAAATTCAAGCTGAATTCCAATTTTAAAAAGGCAAATGAAATTGTTCTATAACACTTGAATTCTGATAGCATACAATGTGCCAAATTAGATTTCTCAAAAGACTTTTGTGTTGGAAATAAAAACCATAGGTTTGAGAGAACAAGCGTAAATCAGATGATTCCCAAAAAGGACAACAAATGAGGATAAATACCAATGGGAATCATGGGTTTCAGTGGAGTAGGCTATGAGAAAGAGGAGCTCAAAGGAAAAACGTGGCTTTGTTCTATTCTTATTATTGGTCCTTTGTCTTATATATCAAAGGATTGCAAAGGCTAGCAAAATATGTAAAATTACATTCAACTTTTAAAAAATGGGTTGGCTTATATGTAAGTCCCTTATTATATAAGAGTAGAAAATAACCCACTGGGCTTCCCTGGTGGCACAGTGGTTGAGAGTCCGCCTGCCGATGCAGGGGACACGGGTTCGTGCCCCGGTCCGGGAAGATCCCACATGCCGCAGAGCGGCTGGGCCCATGAGCCATGGCCGCTGAGCCTGCGCGTCCGGAGCCTGTGCTCCGCAACCGGAGAGGCCACAACAGTGAGAGGTCCGCATACCTCACAAAAAAAAAAAAAAAAAAAAGAAAAGAAAATAACCCACTATCTTCTGATTAGTACTTCATACAACAAGAAAATAGCTTGTTTTTCAAGGTATCTTACAATATTATAAACTTCAACTAAGTAAATGATCAGATGACTATTGTCACAAGTAGCATGTGAATTGACTCGTAAAGACAATATAATGATTCTTTTTCAGAAAATATTTGATTAAAATCATTGCTTTGTATTTAGGAGCATCTTGGATCAAAAGATATTTATTCTCCACACAAATTAGCAACGACCCTAAGAGAGTATTTTATTTGTTACAATTTCAATTCTATTATGATTTGTTCCTCTCAATAACAGCTTTGAAACATAAACTCATAAAAGTTGAAATAGATTCAACAATTTCAACAATACCGAGGAGAAGAAAACACATCTTAGTAACATTTCCTTAGCCTACAGTTTAATAAAGGGATGTCTTTCCAGTACATAACAGTTATCAGCAATGCTTGAGGAATTAATTAGAATGTTCAGCTAATTGCTGACATTTATGTTAGCACCAATTGTTCTCACTTCTTACTCTCTTACAAACTAAAGCAGTCCATCAATTAAAGCCTGTGTCAATGAAGGGGCTACTCAAAGAAATATGGTGCTAAACTCTAGTCTTCTTTTAACTCTGTGATTTTAAAGTTTTTTTTTTAAGTTGGAGTTATTAATGTTTCAATAGTAATTTTAAATGATTCCAGATGCAATAAAAAGCAATTAGATTGAATAAAGACCAGGTTTTTATTAAACTAAGGAAAGAAAATTGGCCTCTGGAGAGCAAGCACAATCTGTTCTTGCAATGTTGCTTATAAAGGTACATTAAGCTAATATCTTTGAATTTATTGAGGAGCAAAAGATCTCAAAATAGCAACGTTTACTTTGAGGATAATATTTTAGTAAGTTGTATTTAAATTGGTTTATGGTTAGTTGTCTTTTAGAAAAACAATGATAGTTAAACACAAGGGTGATGGAAGAAAAAAGACACACAAGAGTTTTAAATAGCTAACAGAAATCTTCTCTAACTTTGTAGTTCATTAAAATAGAGATGGCTACAGTAACAGTCCACTCATTATTATAAGCCAAGCATGAGAAAGGAAAGATAGAATATGGCACTTAGGAGGCACTTAACAAATATTTGCTCAATATTTTAAAAAGTGGGATGATTATAAAAATCATCTATAAAAATAGAATTAAATGGTAATTTTCACACATAAGATACAACCATACCATTACTTGAGAAGTGCTGTTGAAGGATATTTTCAAGTGAAGAAGTCATGGAATAAACAAGAATATCACTTCCACAAGGCTTATTTTAAAGCAAGTAATGAAATAAAGATAAGAAGTACTAATAATAATTATCATTAATAAAAGAGAGAGTGGTACTTAGACATAGAGGATGCAAACAAATTTGAGAATTAATTAAATTTGAGAATAAATTAATGTTTACAAATATTCTGGGCTCTCTGAACACTCCCTTCCTACCTTGCCTATGAAAGGCATACTTATTTTGCCATGTTGGGAAAGAAACTTCCCTGAGCCCTCAAACAGAAACAGTCATTAATATAAGCAGTGTTGCCATACACTACAAAAAAAGGAAGACAAAAATTAACTATGATTATCGCAGTGTTAGTTGAAAACCAGCACTGGCCTAAATCTGAGTCCTCCTAGTTTGGTCAATCACTTAAGCTCCTTTTTTTTTTAAGATTTTCTTTTTTTTTTTTTTTTTTTGATGTGGACCATTTTTAAAGTCTTCATTGAGTTTGTTACAATATTGCTTCTGTTTTATGTTTTGGTTTTTTGGCCGTGAGGCATGTGGGATCTTAGCTCCCTGACCAAGGATCGAACCCACAGCCCCTGCATTGGAAGGTGAAGTCTCAACCACTGAACTGCCAGGGAAGTCTCAATCACTGAAACTCTTGAAACCCAAGATGACTCATCTCTACAGAGGGAATCAAAATAGAACATATGAGGAAATACAGTAGAGTAAAAAGTAAGAAAGATAAAAGTGAGAGAGACATTATTATTATATGTGCTTTGAATGCTGTGAGGGAAAAGTCCTTTCAGTAAGATAAACAAAATATTTTTTCTGCCAAAGTGACTCCGGCTCTTAAAATACTTGTTTTGGAGGACAAATAGTTTATTTAGTTGTCAATCACTCATCACTATGTCCAGATGCATAAAATGCTAACAAACCATAAAAGGAAGGAAGACATTAGGGGGATAGTATTTATGGAAGGAATTGTACTGTAGTGCAGCAGCACTTTGCTCTCCAGAGGTAGGCTCTTCTGGGAACAGCAGGTAGAAAATAGCCACAGCAAAACAGTCATCTGATGGAAGCTAAAATTTTCAAAATAGTTTTCAAAATCTACTTACGCTCCTTACCACGTCTCCTAGCAATATAGTAACACTTATTAAAAAAGAAATTCCTCCAATATTCAAAGCCATGCTGATAATCAAATACTTTAACAAAATCTGAACATTTTATAAGTTGTCTAGACCTTAAAAATAAATATACTAAGATAGAATATTAAACACAGGATCTTTTGTCTTTATTCTGAAAACTAGCTTTCTGGCTTGGTAAATTTTAGGGACTCAAAATGACCTAATTTCTTTGTAGGAACTTCATTTCCCCTTTACCAGACAAAAAAAGAAAAACAATATGCATACCTCTTATTTAACTTTTCCTCTGACATTAAATAAGGCATTTTCTAATCAGTTTTTGAAAAGGAATAAAATGAAATGAAGATTAAAGTACAAAACTAAATGAGTGTACAAAGATGCACACACAGAAGAAACCAGAGTGTGAGGCGGGTGAATATTGTATCCACTGGATAAATCATTATCAGAAAATATAGTATCGGGCTTCCCTGGTGGCGCAGTGGTTAGGAGTCCGCCTGCCGATGCAGGGGACACAGGTTCGTGCCCCGGTCCGGGAGTATCCCACATGCCGTGGAGCGGCTGGGCCCGTGAGCCATGGCTGCTGGGCCTGTGCGTCCAGAGTCTGTGCTCCACAACGGGAGAGGCCACAGCAGTGAGAGGCCCGCGTACCGCGAAAAAAAAAGAAAATATAGTATCTAGTAATTTATATTTTTAAATGTCTCGTTAATTGGGTAACAACATAAAAGTTTGATAGAGTCAAAAATTAAGTGAATACACTTTCATATCAGGATATACCATAATTATTCATTCAATAGATATTTACTGGACATCTATTAATGGGCACTGCTTTAGATAAGATGGATAAGCATCTGTGAAAGTAAACATTCCTTCCTTTGCTGAGCTTAAATTCGTAATATATTTAAGTAAACTTATCTTACCATACTAATAATGTGCCACCTTTGACACAGCAGAAACTGGATCTTGCATGAAATTAACTATCAAAAGATATTTTACCACAGGCAATTCAAAATAAAGTTAAAATAAGTATTTTTGATCACTAAGACAAATGATAAACAGCCTTCGACTATTTTTTTTTTTTTTTTTTTTTTTTTTTGCGGTACGCAGCCCTCTCTTTTCTTCCCTCTCCCGTTGCGGAGCACAGGTTCCGGATGCGCACGCTCAGCGGCCATGGCTCACGGGCCCAGCCGCTCTGCGGCATGTGGGATCTTCCCGGAACGGGGCACGAACCCGCATCCCCTGCATCAGCAGGCGAACTCTCAACCACTGCGCCACCAGGGAAGCCCAGCCTTCGACTATTTAAGTCAGAGAAGACCTAAGTCCACCAGCTCTCCGTGAAACTGGTCAGGCATGCTTCTGTTGGTTAATAACCCAAAATACACCTCCTGTGCGATACTTACAGCTTAAAATTTACTATGTAAGTTGCATTTTGTATTACCATAATAGTATTCGGTATACTATAATCCATGAATTATTTTATCCTAATTTCTGGTTGTTCATCAACTTGAAACAATTCCCAGTGCTCTGGTTTATTTATCACACTTGAACCACTTGAGTCAAATAGAAAACAGTATGTAAATAAGCATTCTATTTGGAGAACTCTTAACTTAAAGAAAATCGATAAACGTTAAGTTTTCTGTAATATACCTATTTTCCTAAGTTTTTATGATAGGTGTTCTTAAAGGAAGACACTGCCGAATCATGAGAAAAATAATATATACTGCTTTTAGCAACAGAAGTTAAAGAGTTCATTTCAACCCCAGCCTATTTTCCAGTGTCATTTTAATGGCAGAGAAGGAACAAACATCCCTGAGGAATCAGAGGGCAGAGGACAGAGCAGTCCTCTAGCATGTTTCTTCGCCATCTCACGTTTTTTCCTTAAAATTTGATGGAGATTTTGAATGCCATTCCATAATATACCTAGCTGTTCCAATACAAATGCGTGTAAGGGATCATTAGGAAGACAGCAACAAAGAGCTGCTGTCTAGGACACCGGGGTGAGTGGAAGACGGCTGACACTGCTCAGCCAGTTCAGTCTCTGGCCACTTTTTCTCTTCCGGTATCTAGCACACTCCTTGAACCCCAAATGAAATAAATGAGTGGGTATGAAATGGCAATTGTTTTTTTCACTGCGTTATGAACTGTGTCAGGATAATCACTGTGGAGAGCCTCCCACGTGAGGCTGAAGAGGCATTACGGGCAGCATTTTCTGACTGGTGCTGCTGGGCATCTCAACTACTGCACCTTTTCAAGATAGCAGCAGCTCAGGTCGCCTTGGGACTTGAAAAGTTCTCCCGTCTCCCGGGCAAATCTCTTCTACTCTTTCAGGATGAAAATGAAGGTGTGGTCCATTTGTCCTGTTCTCTCACTTGAGTTTAGGTATTATTGCTATTTATTCAAGGTTAGCCAGAGGATCTCGAAAACCTGAAAAAGAGTACTTAATACACAGATAAAACTTAAAATATAAAAGGCATGTTTATAGGAGCAAAAGGCTGGAAATAGGCTACTATCCATCAGGGCTACTCAAAAGTCAACTTCTCAGGGAGGCCTTCCCTTATACACCTCACTCTGCCCCCCTTCCCTGCTTTATTTTCCCCATGGCACCTACCATCTGACAGACTACATTTTTTTTTTTTTTTTTTGTGGTACGCGGGCCTCTCACTGTTGTGGCCTCTCCCGTTGCGGAGCACAGGCTCCGGACAGACTACATATTTTAATGATCTTGTTCTCTCTCACTAGCAACTAGAATATAAATATGAAGCCTGGGGTTTTTAGCTCTTTTGTTCCTGATGCAGTCACTCATGCTAGAAAAGTGAGCAGCATCTACTAGGTGTTCAACAATGTTTGTTGAAATGGGTGCACTCCAGTCAGCTACTCCAGTCACGTACCCTAGGCTGCCCTGAGTTGCTGGTAATTCCTTAAGCACTGTGCCCAATTGTGTGCACTTTTCCTGAGAAGTTCTTTCTTCCCTTCTCCCTACTTTGCCTGACAAACTGTTAAGGCCCGTTCCTTAAAGGCTCAACTCAAATACTGCCTCCTCTTTGAAGCATTAAGTATTTCTCACGTCTATACTCCCAGTTGAACTACTGGCCCATAGAAAGCATTTTACACTCATGAAACAGTTGTTCAGGTAACCGCAGAACCAGCCCAAACTGGCCCTACCCTGTTTCTAACAAGTTACTGAATTACTTTTCAAAGACAGCAGAACAAAACTGCAAGTCATGCAGGCCAAGCATGCACAGAGGAGAAAATTTTGTCCTCAAGTAACACCTAGAACCAAAATTTCTACCCATCCCCTCCCCCGGCCATGGAACCAAAGGACCAGGACATGACCAGAACCTGAACACGGGATCCCTTTCAGAGGCGAAGGGTCCATCGTCCAGGAAGACCCAGTGCTGAAGCCCCCTTTACCACACCTTACCACAAATGGCCATTTTCCAAAGCCCTCCAATCAGAACGTGCCCTGCCAGTGATTCTGCATACCAGCCCTCCTCACCTAACACATGAAGGTTTGACTGAACCCCAGACTGGGGAGACAGATTTGAGCCCTGGTATTGGCTTCTATGTGCACTGGGCAGAGAGCCCTTGCTCGGTAACATTTCTATGACTGTCCCCTCACAAGGCATACCATCTATAGACAAGAGAATATCACATATATATATATTTTTTAATATACCTAGAGCCTGTCATCGTGCCTTGTACCTTCTATGCATGTAATAAATGTTTGCATAAAGGATGAATAAACCCGTGAGTGTATTAAAATCATATTATGGGGCTTCCCTGGTGGCGCAGTGGTTGAGAGTCCGCCTGCCGATGCCGGGGACATGGGTTCGTGCCCCGGTCCGGGAAGATCCCAAATGCCGCGGAGTGGCTGGGCCCGTGAGCCATGGCTGCTGAGCCTGCGCGTCCAGAGCCTGTGCTCCGCAACGGGAGAGGCCACAACAGCGAGAGGCCCGTGTACCGCAAAAAAAAAAAAAAAAAAAAAAAAAAAAAATCATATTATGGATTACCAATTTGTAAAGCAGATTATTAGGTATGAAGGGTTATAAAATGAATAATCCAGAGCTCCTGCTCTCAAGAAACTCACATGACAAGAGACATATAAGATAAATGTAACTCACATCAGACTCCACGCTCCCGATGCAGGGGGCATGGGTTCGATCCCTGGTCAGGGAACTAAGATCCTGCATGCCACCCAGCACGGCCAAAATAAATAAATAAATATAAAATAAAAATAACTTACATCAGAATGTGATAAGGGCTATAATAGAAATTAAAACAAAGTTCAATGGGTACACAGAGGAGAAGGCAATTAATTCTGACGGAAGAAAACAGGATCTTGATGATTAAATTTGATTTTAACTGGCAGAGATGGGTGGAAGGTGCTTCCAGGTAGAGGAATAGAAAAACATGTCGAAGTTTGGAGATACAGGAGTAGTTTGGGGAAGCACCGAGCATGTCTAGAACACAGCTGCATGGAGGGGAGTAGAGCTGGATAGGTGGGGTGAGTCGGAGTGCACACTCTTCTTAAATATCATGTGCTAAGAGTCTGACTTTCATCTCATGGGAATGGAGGACAAATCATCTATCCATTTCAGAGAGAGGATTCTCTAAATGGATGTCTCAAAGATGGATGGGAAGGAACAGACATTGCATTTATTCATTTGCTTAACAAATCTTATCAAACATCTACCATATTCCAGAAATCATGCTGGAGGAGGCAGTTCAAAGAAATGCCCCTGCCCTTAGGGAGAGAACACTGTCTAGCAGGGAAGACAGAGGTAGAAACACGTGATTGTGATAAAGAATGACGTGTATAATAGCAGAGCCTACTCTAGGTCAGTGGCTCTAAATGTACCATTAATAAAATGTTCTTGTTTTAAGAAGATACATTCTAAAGTACACCAAAATAGAAACAACAACTGAGCTAAAGATGAAAAACAATACCTTAAAAACACTTTAAAATTTTATTTGTTAATGATACAAAAAAACCCTTTTTGTTCTTATTAAAAATTAAAGAAGGATATTTTAGGAAGAATAATATGATTAATATATTTTATTACTTGTGTGATTTACAGGTCCAGTCCTAAATTGAAGTCCAGTCCTATAATAATACTTATTAATATATATACATAATACTTATTATAGCTGAAAAAGAGCTCACGAAGACTCGTAGCTCCAAACAGAAGTGCAATATTGACTGCAGTCCCTATAGCTCAACATGCATTTTTCAATCTCATCTATCAAAACATACAAAGGTTTTCGTTACAGTTAGGCTTGGGAATTTCCATCTTTCCTGATGTCAGTGTTTTTGCAAACTAATCAGACAGCGTCACATTTTATATATATTTTGAACGAATAGGTTCAAAACTCATTGAAACTCTTCATTTGTAGGAAATTGTATTTTAAATTGTTTTAGTGTGCAGACATGAGACATTTTAGGAGTACTACGATCTATTTCTACTTCTGACACCAAATATGTGGGTTTTCCACACCCGACAATTCTCTAGAGACCCTAGAGTCATCTTATGAGACTCTCTTATCATTCTGGAGATTCCAAGGGTCTTAGAACTGAAGACGAAGACCAAATATTTTAACAAAAGATACCCTTATAACACAGGAAATTACAAGCGTTTTAGAAGCTCTTGTGCTGGGAAAGGGAATGAAGACCAAACATATAATTATTATATCACAATATCACAGAGTGACATACATTATTTTCAGCCACAAAAAAACTAACTGAAAGTTATAAACATCTGATTTAAAAACACTCTCTCCAGAGAAGTTTTTTTTAAAGGAGTTATTTTCTACTTTACTGCTAAAACATGACCTGTAGCTTGAAGGGTCAAATTAAATGTGGTTTTTTTTTAAATTTTTAAAGTATCTGTTACATAGCATCTCTCTAACAGCCATTAACACACAGACAGATAAACAAATTGTGAACTCTTGACTTTGTAAAAGACAAATGGGCAGGTTTGACAGATCTTTTAAATACTTTACAATGAGATTATAAGTGAGACTGTGTAGTATGAAAGATTTTCACAGTTCCTACCTTATTCCAAAATATTGCAATAGTTCTGGCTTTGCTTTAAAGCTCTTGTTTTTATGTGACATATCTAACTGGTGACATCCTGTAGCACTGTGTGCAAGTCTGCTTTCAATCTTTGTGGCAGTGTTTTGTTTTGAATCATCATGAAGTGAATACATTTCATGTGTGATGTCCTCTGTAACCTTATTTTAGAGTCTTGTCTCTATCCAATCAAATCAGATGCTCCATCAATAGTTATACTTACATAATTTTCTGCCGATTCCATGTCATTTGTTTATGTTTACATTATTAACGATATTTTCAACCCAGGGTTGCTTCTTCAAGAATCTTTTAAACCACTATCCATTATACGAGGGCTGGCTTAGTTAACACTGGGTAACGTAAACCACAAATCTGCTAAACTGGGCACAGTAAACTGTTATGTGTTGTCATAACGTGCAATCAAACGAATACCTGAGAGCACCACTGTCATCTTCCCATAATACAAACTCCCACAATTCTCTCTGGATACGTCCCATTTCCCATATGTGACAAACTGAACAAATGAGCGTGCCAGTGTCAGTCAGTATACTAAATATTGGTAATGCTTATTTCATATTTTTAAAAGCAAAGTAAATATAAATTCTAATGTCTTCCCATGTTCCGGTGGATGGTCTTGAACTTCTTGGTACCTGCTCCCCACTTTAAGAAGCGCTTTGTACTAATGTTGTCACAAAGAAAGGAAACATCTGCTTGTGAAGGAAAAGGAGAAGGAAGGGTCTAAGAAATTTTCCTAGAAGAAAAGACTTTGGTTTGCATTTTGAAGAAAAAGTAAGAATTTTCCAGATAGACTTGATAGAGTGGGGCATTCCAGGCTATAAAAGCTGCAAGTGGCAAGTGAGGGAGTCGTGAATAGGCATGTGATTCTTGGGAACCACAAGCTGTTCATATGGATTAAGCCTGAGTATGTGGGAGAGAAAGGCTGGAAGTAGGACTAATGAAACAGATGGGGCTCAGATTAAGGACTATGGACTTGATATTGCTGGCAATGGGCACCATTGAAGGGTCTGAGCAGCAGAATAAGTGATCAACTTTATTGATGGAACGGTACGAGGCTTGGGAAAGACAGATTGAAGGCTGAGTTTTTAACCAGGAGGCTACTATAAAAATCCAGGCAAGAGAAAATTAGGAATGGATCTATGGCCCAGAGGATGGAATTGAAAGGACTTGGTCACAATTCTAGGTTGACGGAGAAGAAACTATTTTAATAGTCTAGGTATGGCTAGTGACTGTAGGAAAGGCAAAGAGGAAAATATTTGGGAGACCTAGAAAAATGTAGACATGATTTTGTAATAACTGGCTGTCAAGATAAACGACAGGGAAAGGAAAAAGGTATGTCGATTACAGACCAGGTGACTGGATACAGGATTCCATAAGCTCAGAGAGGAAACATCCATTCTTTCCTTTACCAATCATAAGCACTGCTTTACTGATACCCACCATGAATGAGGTATAGAAAAGGCGCTGGAGGACATTTATAAAGGAAAATTCGGTATGAAGAGATGGACATTTGGGATTTGAAATGCTCCAGAGATACCAATGTGGATATTTTAAAAAGAACACTGCAGATTCAAAGCTGAGAAGAGAGGAAGGGGCAGGAGATATATGGACAATACAGATTTATAGAGAAGAGATTTAATTTTAACTGGGTACCTATCACACACCGGGCACTGTCCAAGACACATGTGACATATGTCATTTAATACCTCCAACAAACCTATGATGAAATTCAGGCTCAAAGAGGTTTTACCCAAACTCAGGCTTTTCTTTTAAAAATTTGAGGCTTCTATTTTAGCTCAGTTTTATAATAAATGGTTTATACTTTTTGAGGCAATGCATTCCTAAAAACCATGCCTTAAAACAAATGAACACTGCTGACTATGTAGCACTACTGTCATCGGATCAGCTTCCAGCAGAAACCAGTAAATATGTATTAGGAAAAGTGTTCAAATAATACAGCAGCAGAATTTAAGTCCTTGGTGGAAAATGATATTCAATTATATACAACTTAAACCACTACCACTAAGAGTTGGTAAAAAAAATCACATTCAGAATGTGGTGTGTATAACATGAAAGACACCTTTGTTAGTAGATTGCTGAGGTTATAGTGCTATCCCTACTTTATTCAGTTTCACTCAGCTGCAGGCTCAGCCCTGCTCAGTTCCTGATTTCCTATTCTAACCAGGGAACGAGATACATGACTCATTGGTTTTGCTCAGAGAGGTTATAAATCTCCTATTTGGGGATGTACTGATACTAGGACAAGTATCCCTGGTAACCCTTGTCCCGAAAACCCTATTCCCCCTGGGTCAGACCCTGGCTAGGCCTGGTAACTTCGGCTGTTGGCTGGAATCTTATTTCAAACTATCACTAGTCCAAGTTCTCACAAGTCTCTAGTTACTATAATCTGTAATCTTTTATGGATCCATCTTACATAGGGTCAATTCAACCACTGAATCTCCAGAACAAAGCTGCTAGAATGTCTTGCTGTAAATCCCAGCACAATTATGAAGATAGTAACTGCGGCCAAACTTATTCATTTACTCCTTATCACATTACCCTATAAAACCTTTTATATCATTTCCATTATAGCATTGATATTTTCCAGTTTACTGAATTATTTGTTCATTGCATGCCTCCTTTTTACCACTAGAAGGAAAGCTTCATGGCAGCAACGACCTTGTCTATCTTGTTCATCACTGCATTTCTCAAGGCCTAGAACAGTGCCAGGGGCTGCACTCAATAGGAGGCTGAGTTTTCTGGTAGGGTATATTGTTGGTGTCTGGTAGGATATGTTGTTGGTGTCCTACCCAGATCTCCTTTGCTACCAAAGGCACCCATCCCACAGCTACTGTAGCATTGACTTCTAAAAGCTCACAGCTGCACTCCTCTCCAAAGAATTGCCCTCCATCACTGGGGAGTATCTTGTCCAGAAATGCCTGGGAAGTTAGAGGTTCTCCCTGATTCCTCTCCCGACTAATGCCTCACTGACATGGGAGCAAAGAAGCCTGGCTCTCTTACTTCCAGGTGGGATAACTGAGTAGTGCCATTTGTGCTCCAGAGCTTCCTGTGAGGAGGCTGAGGCCAGACTTCACCTAAAACCACTTCTTGGGGGTTCCCTGGCGGTCCAGTGGTTAGGACTCCATGCTCTCACTGACAGGGGCCAGGGTTTGATCCCTGGTCAGGGAACTAAGATCCCACAAGCTGCATGGGGTGGCCAAAACTAAAAAACTAAAAAATAAATAAAACCACTTCTTTTCTGCAGTCTTATCCTGATTCCTTCACTTCCCAGAAAGTTTCACCTAAAAGCTCTCCCTCTAAAATCACTTATACAGATATTTCCATCTCTGGCTCTGCTTCTAGAGTACCCAACCTAGATATCTGTTGACTGTTTGGATGCATAATGGAATAAAGTCAAATGAAATAAAGAAGAAATTCTTAGATTTTCCAGCAGTGCTCTTAATTCTCGCACAAAACATTACAGATATATATCCATTGAGAGAAGTAGATAACGGTGTTGTGAACTAAGTGATTGCATTAGGACACAAATCTACCTGCTTAATTTAAGCACCTCACCCCATCTCCTTCAGCTCATGGTGTCACTGTTGCTGTCATCTGAAGAGTCTGGCTACAGCAATATCTGTCTCACTTATAAGAATTGGCACTTTATAAAGCTCAACAAAAAAACCATTTTAGATCCTAATGAATTAAAAGATGATTGGGAAGTATATGACACTGGCCCAAGATACTTCTTCACTCTATCAGCTTAACTAAAGATGCTGCTGAAAGAAACCTGCAGGTGAAGCTCTCCAGAGAGAGGAGAGCAGGTTTAAGTGGTTGGAGCACAATGTTAAGCATGTTAAGATAATCTGATATTGAAACAATTGTAAGACTGAGTTTACTTTTTATTACAACTAAGGACTAAAAGTTTTAAAAAATTCCCCCCCCCCGCCCCTGCCATCAGAGCATCACTGATTTTACAGTGGAAGTCAGTGTGAAATAACGATTTTCTTAACAAAAATTTGCTTTACAATTTAAAAAAACATGCATACAAATGACTGGAAGGTTATAAACTAAATTGAGAATAGTGATTGACTTGAAGAAGGGGAGATGAGATTGGAGGTGGTGGTAAAGGGGACTTTAGCTATAATTAGTGTTTCCCTTCTGCAAAAAGAAGAGTAGAATCAAATTTGAGAAAAATATTAATAGTTGTTAAATATGAGTGATAAACTTGGGTATGTGCTACATGTTTTTATTTACATTTTTTTGATTTTTGAAATTTTTCTCAAACTAAAAAAGTATATAACACTTGAAAAGAATGTAGCTATTCTCTAGTGGCAAAGGATATAACAAAACTAAGAAAAAACACACACTGTATCAGTGGTTCTCAAGCTTATTTAGCTTGTGATTTAGGAAATAAAAATAAAAAAGAATCCCATAAAATCCTGCTTGTTTCCAGTCTTCTCTTCCAAGACAGTCTAGAGCAGCCTGCTGGCTGGGGTCTCCAGTTTCAGGGTCTGTCTGCAGCTCTGACTCACCCACCTCTATAACCTACAACAACCATTTGGTGAGTGCACCGAGAACGGAAGCAGTGTCCGCCTGGGAGGAACATCATATAAAAGATCACAGGAATTGATTTGGTTTACAATTTTATGAATCACCTGGGTGACAGAACAGAAAACAGAGCTGTTAAGTACACCGATGATACACCTCAGGAGAGGTGCATTAAGACACAAAAGAAGTTTAATAATCTGGAGAAGTAGTCAAGAAAACAGAAAATGAAATTTAATAAGGATATTATTATTGGAAAAAAAGGGGAAAATATAGAATAACTGGCCAAAGGCTTTGGGATCAAGCTGGGCAAGGATTAGAAATATGAAGCAAGAATTTAAAAAATCAAGCTATTATATGTAGATTGAAGTATTAAATCTAAGAATTGGTTGACCAACAACCTTAACACATGGCTAGTACTTTAGTGAGGTACTTACTAAAGTGCTACTATCACTAAAATACTATTTGATCAGCATGACAAAGTCAAGAAGCAGCACACTGCAGTGGTTAGAACATAAGGCTGAAGCCAGACTGTATGAAGACAGCTGTGTGACCTCAGACAAGTTTTCTAACCTCTCTGGGCCTCTGTCCTCATCTGCAAAACTGGGACGGTAACAGTACTGAACTCAGAGTTGTGTGCAAAAACGAGGTGCAATTTGAAAACAGTGTAGAACAGTGCCTAGCACAGAGTAGCTGCTAGTTACATGTTTGTTAAATGGAAAAGCAAAAATAGTACAGAAATTTAAATGGAGTCAAAAATTATTACAAACCTAAAGATCTACATGGACAAGTTAGAGGTAGTGACATAATTCATTCTGTAAGAAAAGGCAGTAGAAGGCATTCTTAGTGGGAAAACTACTGTCTAACTGCTGATAAAAATGTTTCTAAAATAGCCTTTCCAAGTTCATAATGGGGAAGATGAGACAGAAGCAGTATCCTGGCAGCCTATGACATCAGACACATCTCCAGTTCTCTATTGCTCTTATCAGAATGTCTTGATGGCTCAATAATATTTTTTTCCATGAGACTTCAAAAAAGCTTTTAGTTTTTCTATTTCTTACCGATACATCTATTTGCCCTTTGGGACTTTGTGAATTTCAAAATTTATACAGTCACATTCAGTTTTCTTCAGATTGAGGAAAGCCTTGTATGCTGAATTATGCTGTGCTTTTTAAAGCATGTCATCATTCACTCCAGGATATTTGATATGGAGAAGGTCAGTGCTACAGTTTTACACTTCCTTTTATCTCATTTGATTTCATAAAGAAAAAGTATACAAAAATATGAAAGGGGAAAGACAAGGGTTTTAACAATAACCATCTACAGTGCAATGCAGTAGTCCTCCCCTTGTCCACTCTTCTTTTCTCCTCAGCCTCCATACAGTTATCAACCTAAAATTAGCCAGTTAAACCCACTTCACCACTTCCCTTCTTCCCGTTTTCACTGCCAGTATGTTTGTTTGGCTCCAACAATTTTATCTGGATTACTGCAATCACCTCCTAGTATTCTCTGTGATTCAAGTCTCATCTGACCCTGATCTACCCACAGACTATGGTCCTAATGATCTTGCTTTAATGCCATCACATTGCATTCAGGATAAAATCCAACCTCAGCAAGGCCCATGAAGTCCCCACAAGGTCCACATCTTCCTCTTGGCATCAGCTCTTACATCTACCCACATACATTCCACGCTACCCAAGCTGCCTTCACTTCCTACTTTTAGACAGCTTGTTTTCTTTTTTTTTTTTTGCAGTACGCGGGCCTCTCACTGTTGCGGCCTCTCCCGTTGCGGAGCACAGGCTCCGGACGCGCAGGCTCAGCGGCCATGGCTCACGGGCCCAGGCGCTCTGCGGCATGTGGGATCTTCCCAGACCAGGGCACGAACCCGTGTCCCCTGCATCGGCAGGCGGACTCTCAACCACTGCGCCACCAGGGAAGCCCTATACAGCTTGTTTTCAATAACTGCAATGCCTTGTTCTGTGTTCTGCACTTAGAAAACTCCTACTTATCCCTAAAGACTCAGTTTGAGTGCCACCTTCTCCAGACCCCTTCCACCAAATCACATGCATACACTCAGAGGGTTGGGTACCTCTCTTCAAGGGTCCCACAGAACCTGCACATGTTTCTTTCTTGGCTTATATACAACACTGTATTATAAATGTTGATGTATTCTCACCCACTAACAAGCAAGCAAGCAAATCTAGTCAAAATCAAGATCATCATCTATACAGTCAGCCCTCCACACCCACAGGTTCTGCATCTAAGGACTCAACCAACTGTGGATTGAAAACATTTGAAAAAAAAAACTCTCAAAGTTCCAGAAAGCAAAACTTGAATTTGCTGTGAGCCAGCCACTATTTATATAGCATTTATAACTATTTATATAGCATTTACATTGTATTAGGTATTATAAGTAACCTAGAGATGATTTAAAGCATATGGGAGGACATGTGTAGGTTATATGCAAATACTATGCCATTTTATATAAGGGACCTGAGCATCCTTGGATTTGGGTATTCGTGGGGGTCCTGGAATCAATCCCCTACAGATACTAGGAATGACTGTACATCATCCGTGCCCCCAAACAGCTATGGGCAAACAACAGGAATCTAATACATACAAATTAGGTGAAATGAATTAATATATAATGAATAAACCTGACTCCTGCCTTCAAAAAATTCCTTATTTAGTTGGGGAGGCATGACTGGGGGAGGGGTGGATGGACATAAGATATAGAAATTATAATGCAAATCAGAGTGAGAGGAAGTGGGGTATGTGGCAAGAAACTAATACTTATGAGTTAGCCTGAGTATTTAGGGACCTAAAATGTGCCAGACATTGTGGTTGGTCCTTGGCAAACATTTTCACCTAATTTTCACAACCATCTTGAAGGGTATTATTATTTCAATTTGGTAGGTAAAGAAATTAGGACTCAAGGAGTTCAAGGCCACATAAAAGTTAATGGTAGAACCTAGGGGCAGGAATAAAGACGATGCAGATGTAGAGAATGGACTTGAGGACACGGGGAGGGGGAAGGGTAAGCTGGGACGAAGTGAGAGAGTGGCATGGACATATATACACTACCAAATGTAAAACAGATAGCTAGTGGGAAGCAGCCGCATAGCACAGGGGGATCAGCTCGGTGCTTTGTGACCACCTAGAGGCATGGGATAGGGAGGGTGGGAGGCAGACGCAAGAGGGAGGAGATAAGGGGATATACGTATATGTATAGCTGATTCACTGTTATAAAGCAGAAACCAACACACCATTGTAAAGCAATTACACTCCAATAAAGATGTTTAAAAAAAATCTAAATGATTAAATTTTTAAAAATTGTTAAATTTTTTAATAATTATAAAAAAAGTTAATGGTAGAGACATAATTTTATCTTTTAAAATCCATGTTCTTTCTATCACAGTGGTACAAATTCAGTCCTGTGGAGTTTCAGAGGAGGGAACAAATACACCCAGAATGACAAATCAGAAAAGTTCCATGCAGAAGTAACCGTGGACCAAATCTTGAAGTATTCAGGGAGAAACAGAGTATATTTTAGAGGGAAGAATAAAGACAGGTATGCATACAACTTCAAAACTTGTGAGTAGGACAGAGAATGGTTCAGTCTGGAATAAGTTGAGCATACATTGGGAAAATCTCACTGAAGAGAAAGTTGGGACTTTGCTGGGGGACCTGAAAACTCTATATTTACAATGGGCACCAGTATTAGAAAAATAAACAAGCATATGGGTCATGCTAATGATTGGACCTGTGCCGTCATCTTCTTATATGAAGGGTAGCAGATGAAAAAAATCTGGTAACATAAGACTTTCAAAACTAAGATAATTCTGATTTTAATACAGAAGTATACTTTCATCCAAGGAGGAAATATAGCTACAGAAGTTGACATGTCGAGTGTCCTCTTTAATGTCAAATTAACATACTATTGTGGGAAAAGAAGTAACTAAATACACTTCACAAATGTGAGCCATGTAGTCTCCTCTGCTTGAAACATATACCATAAAAGTCATTATACTCATTAATCTTTTAAATTATCTAAATCATACTCTTAGGACAACAGCTTGATTTTAACTAAAACATGAATTGCCTAGCTTGCTCATTTTATGAGATCTGATCGTGAAAACATAAGATGGCCATACTCAAAAGTACGTTGGTTGTATGTTTTCTTCATGTACGTTTGGGGATGGTTTTACTTATCAAGATTATGTTTTGAATGGCACATAACCAATTTGGTTGGAATGCATCCATAAACTAAACTGAGTGTGACTGATTACTTAGATGGTAACATTCAAATCCATTAAAAGGAATCTGAAATTGACAGAGTTAATGACATTAAATAGGTCACCCATAGATCAGAGAAGTTCCGAACATTTTTTTTGACTGCTATTTTTAGATCTTTTAAAACATATGTTTCTCTTAAGGCAATTTCATGAGCTTTAATTTTATGACAAATATAGTCATAAAGTTGTACATAATAAAGAAAAAAACTGTCCACATTGAAATTAGTGGGAATGTCAGTCTATTTAATGAAAATCCTTTAATAATATATATTTTAAACAGAAATGGAGATTTTTTTACTTCCAACTTTACATAACAAATTAAATATCAAATACTGACAAAGAGAGGTACCCCAGTATCTAAATGAGCAGATAGTTTGTTTGTAATACTATCATCAACCAATGATATAGCAATGAGTGATATAAGCAAAAATAATAAAAATCTGTAACTTTGAAAATTTTATTACATTTTGAATTTAGAAAGTTTTTTCATAGAAAATATATTTATGTAGCCAATATCAGAATTACCATGGGATATAATCAGCAGGTACTTCTTTACTATTTATGAATTATTTGTTACTTTTCAACAAAAGATTGACATTCAACAAAAGGGACATTCTAGGTAGAAAGTAAAGCATAGTACAGTTGGCCCTTTGTATTCACAGTTTCTGCATCATGGATCAATCAATCTCAAATTGAAAATACTTGGGACAACAAAAATTTCCAGAAGTTCCAAAAAGCAAAACTAGAATTTGTCATGTGGCAACTATTCACACTACATTTACACTGTATTTACAACTATTTATACAACATTTACATTGTATTAGATATTGTAAGTAATATAGAGATGATTTAAAGTATATGGGGGGATGTGCACAGGTTATATGCAAATACTGCACCATTTTATATAAGAGACCTGAGCATCTGTGGATGATAGCATCCATGGGGGTCCTAGAACCAATCCCCTACAAATAATGAGGGATGACTGTATCTCTAATCTTCTAAACTTTCTAAAGTACATTGAATACTGTCTTCTTCTTGCCTATACAAAGATATTAGAATAAAGACCTAAGAGATATTAAAAATGACCTTGTCAACTTCTATTACTCAGAGATGAGAAAACCAAGACTCAAAAAGAGATTCAAATATAGACAGCCTCAAACACATATAAAGGTTGAAAATCAATTAATCATTCATATAAAAAGTTAAAAAATAAACAGCACTTTAAATCCAAAGAAAATAAAAGAAAGGGTATAATAAAGATAAAATCAGAAATTATTGAAATAGAAAAGAAACATACAAAAGAGACATTCAACAGTGCCAAAAGCTGGTTGCTTGAACAGATCAATAATACTGATAACTCCTGGCAAAACTGATCATGAAAAAAAGAGAGAAGGCAAATAACCAATACCAGGAATAAAAATGATAATATCATTTCTGGGCCTAAGGACATTGAAATATCATAAAGTGGTATTATAAACAACTTTATGCCAATAATTAGAAGACAAGGAATAATTCCTAGAAAAATAAGATTTATTAAAACTTCTTTTTTTTTAACACCTTTATTGGAGTACAATTGCTTTACAATGGTGTGTTAGTTTCTGCTTTATAACAAAGTGAATCAGTTATACATATGTTCCCATATCTCTTCCCTCTTGCACCTCCCTTCCTCCCACCCTTCCTATCCCACCTCTCTAGGTGGTCACAAACCACCTAGCTGATCTCCCTGTGCTATGCTATTGTAAATAGAGCTGAATGAACATTTTGGTACATGACTCTTTTTGAATTATTGTTTTCTCAGGGTATATGCCCAGTAGTGGGATTGCTGGGTCGTATGGTAGTTCTATTTGTAGTTTTTTAAGGAACCTCCATACTGTTCTCCATAGTGGCTGTATCAATTTACATTCCCACCAAGAGTGCAAGAGTGTTCCCTTTTCTCCACACCCTCTCCAGCATTTATTGTTTCTAGATTTTTTGATGATGGCCATTCCGACTGGTGTGAGATGTTATCTCATTGTAGTTTTGATTTGCATTTCTCTAATGATTAATGATGCTGAGCATCCTTTCATGTGTTTGTTGGCAATCTGTATATCTTCCTTGGAGAAATGTCTATTTAGGTCTTCTGCCCATTTTTGGATGGGGTTATTTGCTTTTTTTAAATTGAGCTGCATGAGCTGCTTGTAAATTTTGGAGATTAATCCTTTGTCAGTTGCTTCATTTGCAAATATTTTCTCCCATTCTGAGGGTTGTAACTATTAAAGATAATGAATTATAAGCAAAAGGCCTGTTTACAATGAATGTGATGGTAACACAGACCCAAGAATAATTACTAAGTACATGCTACATTTCTTTGCTTCCCTTCTTGCTGCTTGTATTAACTAACCTTCATAATCTACAATCAGAATTAATTGAGCTAGCTCAGCCTAATATATCTTTCTTTAAAAATATTCTAATGTCCAATATACAGAAATCTAACAACTGCCTCACCATACAAAGGGACCCTCATATAAAGTGACTTCCATATTTCTGAGCATAAATTTGAGAGCTGATTTCAACCTCTGAAGTCATCCTTAAGAGAAAAGTTGGTTTTCTGCTTGATTATTTTAAAATATAAAATTTAAATTCATTTGTCTTGGCTTTAATTTATAAGTGGCATTAGTAATATACTTCATTAAAACTTTCAAGTAATTACGTATTCTTAAGAGCACCACTAAACAGTACAGACTAAACACAATGAAACCAAAATGAAAGAGATAAAATAGCACAAATAAGAATGAATAACTGCAATGCTCACTGTATCAACCTTAAAACATAAAATATGGGTCTTGCCGCGTGTCTTGTGGCTCAAAAACTGGAACTGTGATATGTTACAAATAAGTTATTCAGGTGAAACTAGCAAACATTTTGATTCTTTCATTATTTCCCCCAAACTTTGTTCATGTAGGAAGAAAAACTGGTGGAAAGGCTTAAAGGTGAGGAAAAAAAGGAGTTATTTTTTTAGATTAAGTGGAACATGAAAGACTGAAATAATCACAAACAAGAACAGTATTACAGCTCCTTAAAGATAGAGATTACGTTTCTTATTTCTTTCCATATCTCCTAAAACACCTAGTCCTGTAATCTTGACATAGTAAATTCTTAAAAAAAGAAAAAAGGTAAGTTGAAATTCCTAGGTTTACATAAGGCATAATTCATAGAAAGAAGAACTGTGAGATGATATGGGAATAGGCTAGAAATTTTCTGAAGCTATGTATTAGGTGAGCTATAGAAGTATAGGAGCTGAGATGACCTTGCCATGTCCTATTCAGATTAGTAAATTAAAATTTGTACAAATTTTGTTAAATTTATTTCTAAGTATTTCATGTTTTTATGCTATTATAAAAGGTATCTAAATATTTTAATTTTCCCATTGTCCATTGCAATTAGATAGGAATGCAACTGATTCTGTACGTTGACCTTGTATCCTGTGACCTAGCTCAATTTACTTTTTAGTTCTGATCGTTTTTTTCTTTTTTTTTTTTATTTCTTAGGGTTTTTAATATACACAATCATGTTGTCTCTAGACAATTTTACTTCTTCTGTTTAAACATATGTGCCATTTATTACTTTTTCTTGCCTTACTGCACTGGCTAGGACCTCTAGCATAATGATGAAAAGTGAATATTCTTGCCTTTTCCTCAATCATAGGAGGAAAGTATTTAGTTGTTTTTTTTTTTTTACCATTAAATATAAGTTAGTTATAGGTTTTCCATAGAAGCCTCTTAACAGGTTGAGGGAGTTTCCTGCTATTTGTAATTTGCTGTAACATTTTATCATGAATGAGCACTGCATCTCATCAAGTGGTTTTGTTTGTTTGTTTGTTTTTTGGCAATGACTGAAATGATCATATGGCTTTTCCTTTATGCTGTAAATAGAGTGAATTAAATTATTTGATTTCAAATGTTAAACCAACTTTATATTCCTGGGATAAAACCAGCTTGGTTATGATGTATTATCCTTTTTATATATTGTTGAATTTGATTTAATACTTGTTTCAGATTTTTGTATCTATGCTCATGGTTAATACTGAACTGTAATTTTCTTATATTATGCAGGTTTGCTGGTAAAAAATACTCTGTTTTTGTTCATCCAAGAATGCCTGCATTTCTAAAGAATGTTTTGCCAGATATGCTATTGTATACTGACTTTTTTTTTCTTCTTTTGGCTCTTTAAAAACAACTATTTCACTGACTTGTGGTATTTATTTCTCATGACAAGTCAGTCATCATTTTTATGATTTTCCTCCTATATGTAATATGTCTTTTTTTCACTGGCAGCTTTAAAGATTTCCTTTTCAATTTTCAACAATTTGATTATAATGTACTTTATTGTGGTTTCCTGCTTACCCTGCTAGAGGTTCATTGAGCTTCCTGGATTGGTGACTTCATGTTTTCATCAAATTTGGAAATTTTTTCACCATTACATCTTTAAATATTACTCTGCCCCGTTCTTTGTCCTTTTATTTGAAACTCTAATTGCCCGTATGTGAGACTGATTTTTTAAAGTTGCTATTTCTGTACTGAGAATTCCTAATTATTCCCTCATTATGTTCATTCCCCCTTTATATGCCCTTTATATGCTTGAACATATTTAAGGCAACTGTTTTATAGTCCTTGTCTGCTAATTCTATCATCTGTCATTTTAGGGTCTATTTCTATTGACCATTTGGGGTCTATTTTCTGCTTATCTGTATGCCTAGTAATATTCTATTGAATGCTTCATACTGTGAATGATCTGTTGTTAAATGTTTGGATTTTGTAGTCTTCTTTCATTGCTCGGTAAGTTTGTTCAGCTAAGCAGTTAATTCACTTCTGAATCAGCTTGATTTTTTTCAAAACGTTTTCCCCCAACATACATCCCCTTAACTTTTAAAATCATTTTGTATGAGAAAAACTTACAAAATAGGGTTAAAAAGCAAACATCCGTGTTTTCTCAAGCGTTATTTTTAAACTTATTAAGGGTAGGCATAAAGTAGCTTTTACTCTAGGGGCAGATTGATCCTACTTCTAAAGCATAAACTTTACAGGATATCTTGTGAATACCAGGAGTAAGTTTAATGAAGTCTCTTAACCATGTGGGAACTCTGGTAATTGTTCAGCTCACCAGTCCCTAGTGGTTGTTCCTTTCCCAGTATTTGTGAGTCTTGTCCAGTTTTATAGCTCTTTACTGTGGTAGGACTAACCTGGTACTAGTTACTCCATCACAGCCAGAGGTGTAAATGCCAAGAAGGAGTTTTTGACCATCTCTCAGCTTCACTTTGGTCCTCTTCTCTTTCTCCTTTAGTCCACTAACTCTACCTTCTTTTCTCCTACATTTTCCTCTCAAGAACACATCATTATTTAGTGAAAGGATCCAAACCAGAAACCAATTCTTGTAACTCAATCCAGTGTTATTTCCACTACACAATATTTTTGTTAATTTCCTGGGATTAAAACAATAACAATTCAGTCTACTTTTAAGTTGCTTATTACTTGGTATATTCCTTGATTTTTTTTTTCTATCTCCCCTTTGGTGGATCTGCTGCTTATATTTTATTTTTAAAATATTCAGAACAGGTTCATTGATAAAGCTAAAAACAATCCATGTTGAGAAAATCTATTTGATTAAAAGCTATCCCTGGACCAGCATTCTGACCACGCAAAATTAAATAATCCACAATGTGTTTTCAAAGAAGGCAAGGAGACTAATAACTTACTGCTTCATAGTTTTGACTTCCTTATCTCACACCTGAGATTCATATAGCTTATGTTTCTCCTTGTGAGCTATTTTAGCTTCCTGTTAGAGAGTGGGCTTAGTCTCTACATATTTTTCTTCTAATTTAGGAGCCTTTATGTTGATGAAAACTGCTTCCTGAATGTAATGTTCATCACTCTTTGTCCACAAAATATCTATTAATTCATGTTTATAAAGCATTAGTAACTTTAAAAATAAATTTTGCATGGTTTTATTACCTTTTAAGGAGAGGAGAGATAACAGTAGGAGGAACAGAAATTAAACTGGTGTATTAAAAATGGGCCTTTAAGAAAGTATTTTTAAATTGTACTGGGAGCAAAATAAATGACTAAACCAGATCTTAAGAGGTTGTGGGTTTTATCCTCTTACCTGTGCAGCTGGATATATTCTCGAGGTCTGTTGAGCAGGTGAAGGAATCTATCAACAATCTTGTTTTTTCCTACGCCCTGTAATTACACAAAGAAGCATTAAAAGTAACTTTTGTTTGGAGGTAAAACAAACCAGAAGAATCTCTTACCAAAACCTACTTACTGTTTTAGCTTATTGTTAATGAAAACCAAACGAGTAAACGTATATAGCACATCTTCTATGACATAAAGGTTTTTTCAAAAAAAAGTTTACTTCTAAATACAGTAGCTCTAAGTTCTTATTTAAAAGGAAATTCATAATTATTTTTAACCTTCTGTGACTTGTTTTTTCTATTCTATAATTTTACATTGAAGTGCAGACATTAGAGCAGAATATTATCTATTTCAGATGTGAAGAATGGCATTAAAGGAAATCAAGTAAGTGTAAAAACAATGACTTTTCTAATCAGCTCTTCAGAAGTGTGGTTTTAGTTATATAAAGATAAATATAATACTGTACTTCTGTTTTAATCAAACACTAATTTCTTCTCCTTTTATCCTACTTTTTAGTCCTTTAAAACCTTGGAAACCTAAAATTATAACCAGGGTTTATTAATGTCTCAACTATATCTGCTCTTCCTAGAAATGCCCTCATTTCCTTACCACTTACTGATGGAGAGAGTTGCTGTCCTTTCGTAGCAGACAGACTGCTAAAAATGGAATCCACTCCCATGCTACTGCTCCATTTTAAAGTCTTCACTTAGAGGTGGAATACTCTATTAATGGGATGTAAATCTTTTAACAAGTGGGTTGTGTGGGAAGAGTAGAAGTAGTTAAAAAAGCTGAGTTCTGTAACATACGTTCCAGCAATAAATAACACATTGATTTCTTATAATGTTCACATTCGAGTGTATGGTAAAATAGCCATGTGGGCTTTAAATGGCGTGTCGCAATCAATGTAAAATTTTAAGTAAATAAATTCAGGTGAGTAAAATGTGTGTTGATATATCAGCTCTGTTCAAGAAACCTAGAGAAAAACATATATCATAAATGCATTGTAATGTCAGAAACACAAAGGATTTCTTGAAAGAAACAAGTCATGAAAAACTACTATGGGGAGGTCCTGCTCCCTCCCCACTTGCAAAATTACAGAATCAGCCATGCCTTTTCAAACTCCTCCTGAGCACTGTTTTAGGAGCTTACAAGGCCCATAAATGTAGGACAATGCAATGTGAAGTCCCAGGCTGCCACTAAGAAGCTCTTTTGCTATGTCTTCTATAAATGTGTTTAAAAAAAAATTCAACTGAGTAAATTTTAAAGATCTTATTTTTTAAAGTAAATTTATTTATTTATTTTTGGCTGCGTTGGGTCTTCATTGCTGTGCACAGGCTTTCTCTAGTTGTGGCGAGCGGGGGTTTCCCTTGCTGCGGAGCACAGGCTCTAGGCGTGCAGGCTCAGTAGTTGTGGTTCGTGGGCTCAGTAGCTGTGGTGCGCGGGCTCAGTTGCTCTGCGGCGTGTGGGATCTTCCCAGACCAGGGCTCGAACCCATGTCCCCTACACTGGCAGGCGGATTCTTAACCCGTGCACCACCAGGGAAGCCCCTAAAGAGCATATTGACTTTAGTCAGTGATTCATGTATTGGGCAGCATCCCATCTAGCAGATAGAAAGGAGCTCTGAGGAGCTGTACAAAATGAAAGACTTTTATAGGCAGAAGAGAGCAGGACAAGGAAGTTATACTAGCAAAATTGTTATACTAGGTTGGGACAAGGTCACTTTCCTTTAGGGGAAGGCAGGGGGTCTATCAGGCAAATGACCTCACTGGTGCTGACCAGTGATTCCTCATTGACTGGTTTAAGATTCCATTTCTGGGAGAGGCTGAAACGGTTACCTAGTTAAGTCTGGGTTTTGTGACGTAGGATTTAGCATAGGTGACTCCATCTGGGGCCAGTTGTCTTGTTTTTAACAAAGGTTAGGGTCTTCAGAACTCCAACCTCAGATGTCTTCTAGTTCCATATACTGTCTCTGGGAATCTCACCCACTCCCTCACACTCCCTTGACTTCAGTCATCACATATGGCTCACACTTCTTTCCTAAGCTCTAGCTGAGATGAGATTCCCTATTCCTAATTGTCAACTGAACTTCTGCACCAGATATTCATACTAAACTCATTATGTTTCCACCCAGACTTACTCTTCTTTTTTCTTAACCCCAATATAACAGTATTGTCATGTACCCAGCTGCTCAATGAATGAACCTCAGAATGTTTTTGTCAATCTGATCTCATTCAAACCGTCTCATTCAAACCCTGATCTCATTCAAACTGTCACTAGAATCTTTGTAGTCTCTATTTGAAAAACTTTTTTCCTTCCTTCCTTCTTTCCTCCTTCCCTCCCTTTCTTTCTTTCATTCACTCTTTCTTTCTTCTTTCCTTCCTCCCTCCCTCCCACTCTCTCACTCTTTCTCTCTCCCTTTCTTTCCTTCCTTCCTCCCTCCCTCCCTTTCTTTCTTTCTTTCCTTCCTTCCTTCTTTCTTTTTCTTTCTTTTTTCTTCCTTCCTCTCCCTCTCCCTCTCCCTCTCTCCTCTCCTCTCTCTATCTCCTCTCCTTCCTCCCTTTCTTATCTCCCTTGTCTAATTTATCAACTGTTTTAGCACCTAATGTTATAGGTACTGCACTAGCTGAGTAGGATACAACGGTAAATAAAATAGCTACAGCCCCTGAGCCACACTCATAGCTTACAATCTAGTAGGAAACACAGACAATTAAGCAAACATAATAGATATATATGTAATAAGTGTTCTGCTGTGGGACATCCAAAAGGCTTGAAGACTTAACTAAGGGCTCAGGAAGTCCCACTATGCACAGTGATATTTCAGTTGAAATATCAAGGAATTAAAGAGGTAAAGGGAAGGAGCAGAAAGAGGAGTGTTCCAGGAAGGGAGAACCGTATGTGTAAAGACTTGTGGGTACTAGTCAGCTGGAGAGCTGGACAGGTCTGAGGGATGTCAAGCAGCAAGAATGAAGAAGGGTGAGAAAGGAGGCTAGAGCAGGAGGCAGGGTCTAGCTCTGGAAGTCTTGGAAGCCACATAAAAGCGTTTGGACCGCTTCCTGAAAGCACCAAAAGGCCACTGAAGCAGAGGAGTAATAGGATCAGATTTTCATTTTTGGAAAATCACTCTGGTGAAATGATCTGGCAGAGAGCAAGACTGAAAGCAAAGGAAAGCCTTTGGAAACTCCTTAGAAAGCTCAGGCAGGAGATGAAGGTGGCTTAAAGTAAGGAACAGAGAGAAATGAATGTATTTAAGAGAGATTTAAGGGAAAGAACTAACAGGACTTGGTGATGGACTGGATGTGGGGACGAGGAGCTGGACAAATCAACCTTTCTGTCTTGGGCCACAGGGTGGAAGGTGATGCTACTTACGACACAAGAAATAGGGGAGGGGAAGTGCATTTGCTGGGTGGGAGAGGAAAGTCTAGTTTAAAAAAAGGCAGTTTATGGGCTTCCCTGGTGGCGCAGTGGTTGAGAGTCCACCTGCCGATGCAGGGGACACGGGTTCGTGCCCCGGTCTGGGAGGATCCCACATGCCGCGGAGCGGCTGGGCCCATGAGCCATGGCCGCTGAGCCTGCGCGTCCGGAGCCTGTGCTCCGCAACGGGAGAGGCCACAACAGTGAGAGGCCCGCGTACTGCAAAAAAAATAAATAAATAAATAAAATAAAATAAAACAGAGATCTCATCAGGTCATTTCTGGCTTCATTTGAAAAGCTCTGATTATTCCTTCAAGGAAATGCTAAAACACGACCTAGGAAGGAATTTCTGTCAATATCCTGAGCAAAAAGAAACAGTTACAGCAATTTGCTCTTTCCAGTCATCATTTTCACCTAGAACAGAAAATCCTCAGGATTACTTTTAATTGAATAAATACATAAATAGTATCTTATTTTTCCATTATAAAAACGACACATGTTCATTTTTCTTAATTGGAAATTTCGAAAACAAAACACTACCCCATGTGTAACTGCCAAAATAAATCTGCTACCGTTTTCATTTTGTTCCTGTGCATATTTACCTTTACTCGTCATTATTCTGTATATACAATCTGTATCCTTTAATTTTAAAACGCACAAAATAAATACTTTTTACATCATAATTGACTCTTACTGAGGAAACTATTTAGTGAGTGAAAATTTTAAAAGGGAGAAGCAACCTGTAGAATGAGAGATTTTAAAAACTGCAAATTGTTGGGCTTCCCTGGTGGCGCAGTGATTGAGAGTCCGCCTGCCGATGCAGGGGACACGGGTTCGTGCCCCGGTCCGGGAAGATCCCACATGCCGCAGAGTGGCTGGGCCCATGAGCCATGGCCGCTGAGCCTGCGCGTCCGGAGCCTGTGCTCCGCAACGGGAGAGGCCGCGACAGTGAGAGGCCTGCGTACCACAAAAAAAAAAAACAACAACAAACTACAAACTGTCTCATGAGGAGGATGCTTACTGTTATCATTACCGTTCCATCCCATTGTGTTCTCTGTGACAACATACTAGAAAGAAGGACCTTCACAAAGGTAGGAGTCACACAGCCCTTTTCGGGGTTAGGAGGAGGAAGGGCTATATTCAGCCCCACAGACACGAGGACAGGAGGTAAACCTGCTACCAGCTTCTGTGAGAGAAAGGATCAGAGACATGACTTCAAGAACTTTGAAAGATTCTGGGACTCTTTCAACGTTCTCAGGCTCATTATTTCAGTTAGCCTGTTTCCTCAGAGAGATAATAAGTAAAATCCTGTAAAGAAAAAGAGCTTGCCTTCCTGAACTAGAAGATACAGGACTGGGAAAGTCTATCCATATCTTGTCAAGGGGGGCAAGGAGCAGAGTAGAAGAAAAGGGCTAAAGAGGAGCGGAGAGCAGACAAGAGAAAATGGGTCTAGGGGTGGGATCTGGGCTAAGAGTAATTGTCCTGGGATGGAAATGTTGAAGGATCCCTCACAGCGGATGAACTTGCAAGCGTGCCATGCTGGCCCTCTGCTAAGTCTCACCCCAACAGCAGCCAGCCGTCTCCAGAACCTTTGTGCTGCTGCTTCTTTGCTGAGGTTGTTTTTTCTGACTCATTTAGGCTGCCTTTCCCCATCTCTCTGCCATCTTCCACTCACTCCTTAGTGTTCTGATGAAATGTCCCAGCTTCTCTGAAGCTCTGCCTGATTCTCCCAATGCTTTCTCTCCTTCAACTCGGAGCACCAGCATGGTTTCCTCTTCGCGTCCCTAAACCACTGTCTTTCACAGGCCTCACCACACTGTACCTTAGTGATGTGTCAGGTGCCTCGGCAGAAAGACACACTCCTGGAGGCCGGGATCGGCCCTCTTCCGTGTCTCTCTCACCGGCACGCACATGTAACCTGCAGGTAATAACTATTAACATTTGAGGAAAGACGGGACAAAAAGGAAAGGGCAGTCGTATGATGTGCTCTTGCTAAAGGAGGTAGAAACCTCTTTCAAGAACATTCTGCTCCCTTTGTGTCAACAAAGAGGAGGAAACTGGCATTTATGGAGCCCGCTGCTATACGCATACACACCCTTTCAGTGCTTTACCACTCAAATCCTCAAGCCAGCCATGTCAGTAGGAGATAAGGCTCCTGTTTTAGAGAAAAGCAAACTTAAGTTCTAAGCAATTAAGACCCTGCACACAATGGGATTTTGAAGGCAAATCCACTCTGACTTAAAAGATTGGGCTGTTTTCTGTTTCACTATATGGCAAAACAGAATGTCAGGAGGTAGCCTCCCTGAATTGCTTTACATGAGAGTTTATAGGCTAATGTCGTGGAGTCAAAGATCAGTTACTCCAAGATTATAAAATAGTCTAAAACATGTGTCCAGGAACTCCCTGTATGGTATCCAAGGTTCAGGAGGGAGAAGGTGAGGAAGTCAAGCTGGAACTTTTCTTCTGCAGTAACTTTTGAAATGGACACCAAGTGAGTGTTTGCCACAGCCGGTGTTCAGCTTTCCCTCATGCTCTCTGAAGCCTCTTACGTTTGGGCCTTCCTTCCAGTTCCCCCTAATTCTTCAATAATTTTCATAGCTCAGTTTGTATAATACTTAAAGACTTTTTTCATAGGGTCCTAATTTTCCTTTTAGAAGAGCTACTGTATGGATATCATCAACAAATACCAATTACAGTCAAAAATAACAACGAGAAAACTAACATTACAACAAAGTCAGGAGAAATAAATTGCGGCTGCTTTTCTATAACCATAAAATTTCCATCAAACGTTGAAACTTCTAATTCTTTGTCCAAAGTGCCTGAAAATATACTCCCTATACTAGCAGTTGGGAGACTCAGACAATAATCCCTCCTTAATCTGTCTCAGGTGCAGGTTTCTACCACCATCTTTATTCATTTGAATAAAGAGGGCCTAGACAAGCTGATCTCTAAACACTATCTTATTCTAATATTCTTTAATCCAATAACAAAATGAGAGGTCACTGCTTTATGACTCACTGGAAGTTTCTTGTTTTCCAAATTCTCTCAGTGAACATGCATTAGTTATGTAATCAGAAAAAAATTAAAACTAAATAGTACACAATCCCAAACATTTCCATAAATGGGCTCCCTGTAACAGATTCAAAAAACGGTACCTGGAAGTCAGACAAAATAACATGCTTTTCAATTGCACTACCAGTTTGCATGGCTTTAAACATATTTATAAAGTTCCCTGGCAAAGTCAAAACCTCCTTTTCAAACAGGAATAATAAAATCCACCTCCCTGGGGCTTCCCTGGTGGCGCAGTGGTTGAGAGTCAGCCTGCTGATGCAGGGAACATGGGTTCGAGCCCCGGTCCGAGAAGATCCCACATGCCGTGGAGCGGCTGGGCCTGTGAGCCATGGCCGCTGAGCCTGTGCGTCCGGAGCCTGTGCTCCACAACGGGAGAGGCCACAACACTGAGAGGCCCGCGTATCGCAAAAAAAAAAAAAAAAAAAAAAATCCACCTCCCTGCAATTTCCCTTTGAAATAATGTGTTGCTATAAACGGCAAAGATATATTCTTTGCTAGTTTGGTCATTAGGTATGACCAAAGCATCCATAACAAATACTGTGGGAAAAAAAAAATCAATCTGTCTACAAAAGTAACACACAAATTCAGAACAAAGGCAAGAAAAATATTCACTAAGAAACACTGGACAGATAAACTGAATGTTAGAGAAAATGAGCAGCATGGCAAAGAATTTCCATATTGCAATTCAGGCAACTTCATAGCAAGAGGTTTGAGAAAGGATACAAAATAATGTAATATAAAATAAAGATGAGTGTCATTATATCTGATGAAACCAAATATTTCATAGCCTTAGAACTCCTAGGCCGCCATCGCTACTAGAAACAAGGCACATTTAGTTATCAAATTCCCTGCTGCCACGACTTGCTGGGGACACAGGCGGGAAAATTTCTGGACACACTCTTCAGCCCCTCTACAGACATTAGATAATTATTCTGGCCTAGCAACATGGTATATTTCTGCTGTGACACATTAGCAATCTGCCAGGGCTCAGTCCAAATCATTAATTAACAAAATTCACACATTCTTTAATTTTGGCAATAAAATATTCACAGCATCTCAATACTAAATAATTCAACAAACATTTACTAAGCCTATACCAGGAGAAAACTAAGCCCATTAATGACAAGCCTCTAATTAATAGATGGTATGAGATACAAAGGATTATATAGAATTATGTAATGACAATATGTATAGAGTCCTCCTTAGTGAGTATTAAATGTATGTTTACTGATTTCAAAATTAAATGCTATGAAAATTCAGGAAAAAAAGGCTGGGAAGAAATTCAGAAAGAAATTTCTAGGGCTTCCCTGGTGGCGCAGTGGTTAAGAATCCACCTGTCAATGCAGGGGACATGGGTTCAGGCCCTGGTCCGGAAAGATCCCACATGCCGTGTAGCAACTAAGCCCGTGCGCCACAACTACTGAGCCTGTGCTCTAGGCCCACGAGCCACAACTACTGAGCCCTTGTGCCACAACTACTGAAGCCCATGCGCCTAGAACCCGCGCACTGCAACAAAGAGTAGCCCCTGCTCACCGCAACTAGAGAAAAGCCCTCACACAGCAACGAAGACCCAACGCAGCCAAAAATAAAATAAATTTATTTAAAAAAAAAAGAAATTTCTAGCCTGGAAGAAGTGAATATGGTTTAATTTCATTATGTAAATTAATCAAGAAGTTAAATTGGCTTAATGAAATTTACTTTAGAAGATACTTCCTCGTTGGAAGTTCATTGATATTGGTGTAATTCTGATAAAATGTTTATATTCATGAAAGTGGGTCAATACCTGTAAGGATAAAGAAAACAGGAGAATGTATCTTTCAACTTTCAAAGGGACTCAGGAGGTACATCAACTACATGCAATGATCGTGCTTTGTCTGCATGCTGACTGAAACAAACCAACTGTAAAATGACACTTTGGAGATAAGTGAGGAAAACAGGGTTTCAGAGTATATTAAGGGGTTATTATTAACTTGTTAGGTGTAATAATGGGATTGTGATCATATCAGAGATAAAAACTGAGCTACTGTACGAAAAATGCATCATGTGAAAGAATGATGTATTAAAAGATAACATATAGATAGTATGTTCAATACAGATAAAACAAGATGAACAAAATGCTGATAATTGTTGAAACTAAGTTATGGGTACAAAGGAGTTCATTATATACCCTACTTTTTATAGAATATATTAAAAAATTTCATAATAGAAAATTTTTAAATGCCCTGTACTCTGTATGTAAAGCATAGTTCCTGGCCTCTTATAAGCACTCAACATAAGTGAGCTATTATTATACACTATTATTGTTGTTGTTGTATTACTAGTATAAGAGTTAGTGTGGTAGGGTGAAAAAAATGCATGAGCTTTGGAGATCTGAGTCCTAACTCAATCATTAACTAGCTATGTGATCTTGAGCAAATATTTTAACCTCGAGTTTCAGTCTGCTTATTTGTAAAGTATGGAAAATAAAAATATTTATCCCAAAGCGTTGCTGTAGAACTAAATGAAATGATTTTTAAAAGTATATTGGAAATTGTAAAACATAACAATTATTACTATTTTTAATCCTTGCTCATAAGAAATTTGTAATTCAATTATAGATGAAATTAAAAAATCACAACAACCTTAAGAGAAAGATGGATTAGATAGTGATAAAATACTATAAACGTTCAGAGGAAAACAAGATTATTTCTATTTGGGGGTGTCTAAGACAGGCCTCATAGAGGAAAAAAATTCGAGCTCTTGAAAACTGTAGGATTTTCATAGGCAAAGATGAGGGGAAGAAGCACCATATGAAACAAACAATATGAAAAATGGCTGGGAGAACAAAAGGGCATAGTATACTTAGGGAGGCTAAGAAACTCTGATCTGGAAGACCTAAAACTATACAAGAAGTTTGGAACCAGGTCATAGGTTGTTTTGAGTGTTTCCCTATGAAAGAGATTTTATCTGATAGGCAAGGGGGAGCCACTTTCAACTTTTAGCAGGAAAATATTCATAAAATTAAGAGTTGCTTTCTAAGATTTATCTCACTGCGATAGATCAGAAAGTGCCAAGGGATTGGAAAGAGTACCTAAAGAATCAGTACTCTAGAAACATAAAGCACATGAAAGTCAGACAGAGAAGGCCTCCCCTATGAAAATCAGCCAGAGCTGACTATTTTTTAAGGAAGACAAAATATATTAGAATTTTGGTAAAGGTAAAAAATACAGACTGTGGAATACAAGGACAGCTTAAGTATAAATATTTCACCAGAGTGCTATTATCCGGTAAAATGATACAAAGGACTCGCTTAAAATGGGAAAAAAACCAAAAAGGTTGACAAATCTGGCAAATTATTGGACTATATTCATGTAGAAGTAATTGTGAAGTATTAATTTTGCCTCATTAAATATAAATTAAATTTTGATGACTTGCTTTGCAATTTGTCTAACATCAGAAATCAGGAAACAGTATATGCAGATGATTAATTTTTCATTTATTAAAACAAATACTATATATTTAAAAAATAATTCTTACGTAAGGGGGGTACCTGAGCATTTTAGAACGCCACATTACTAAAATATTTCTTCCTTCAACCTCTCAAAACGTAAGTATTCTTATTCAGAAACAGAAGTTTATTCTTAAGGGTTTTTTTTTTTTTTTTGCGGTACGAGGGCCTCCCACTGCTGTGGCCTCTCCCGTTGCGGAGCACAGGCTCCGGACGCGCAGGCTCAGAGGCCATGGCTCACGGGCCCAGCCGCTCCGCGGCATGTGGGAACTTCCTGGACCGGGGCACGAACCCGTGTCCCCTGCATCGGCAGGCGGACTCTCAACCACTGCGCCACCAGGGAAGTCCTCTTAAGAAGTTTTTAAACAACAAAAACATTATGCACCTATAGGCTCAATCTATAACCCAAAATATTCACAACAAATACTTTGTATATCAAATAGAATATAGCTTTGCAAATCAAAAGAAAATAAGATATGGGGAGGAAGAAAGCTTATTCTTGAGTAGAGTTGTAACAAAAAAAAGCATTACTGGCTTGAAAGTAAATAGCCATTTCTCTTTTTTCCCTGTCAGTAAAGCTGAAATAAATAGAAAGTCATGCTATGATTCTTTTAAAAAGCCAGCATGAAACTCCTAATTGTATGAAAGGTACATGTGATGTGGTAATTACAGTAAGTAGAATATAATGCATGTAGCAGCATACTAAAGTGGTTCTACGACATGGAGCATCAAACGTGTAATTTCAGGGCACCCTATCCCTTTTGGCTGACAGGCAGCAATTCTGCTTCATTTACTGGAGGGTCGATGTGCTGTGCCATAACATCCCATAAAGAAAATTGGAAAGATTAAACGAAATAATTTTATTTCACCAAAAGAAGATGTGGCCTACTTTATTTTGCTATGGTAAGTGATTTTATAGACTTGTTTTTAGCTTCCCAACTGTTATGAAACCTTGTCTAACGTCAAAGATTCTTAGAAAAGATTGTATTACATGGAAAGAAAAGATGGGATTTGGCTCAATAAAGATAATAAACCTTGAGATACCTCAAAATCAACACTTATTCCCTTTTATTTCCTCATTGTAAAAGTTGCTACTGGTAACAGCAATCTTTCAAAACATCTCTAAATTGACAACTTTGCCTATTGAAAAGTTTCTTTCATGAACTTCAGCCAGTTTTTAGCTTGCAAACAGAAGGATGGGTAAACTGTATCAATCTATAGACAGTTTGTATTAACAGCATTCATTACACTTTATTGTATAATTATAACAACCACTACTGGCTTCTCTGCCAATATTTAATCCGCAAGGCTTCAATTCTAACTGACTTGTCTTTTTGTTTTGGGGATTTTTTTTTGAGTAGTCATCATATAATGTTTTAGAAAGAGAAAAGGAGCCTGATCAATTGCTACAAATGGTTTACTTAGTTTCAAACTAAATCATGTAATTGAAATAGGTGTTTTTCAGATGGTTGTCACTTTTCATTTGAGGGAAAACACCAGTGACACTACCCAGTGACAGCTGAGCATCAGTAGACCTTAACTTACCAGCTGTAGCTTCACTTCCTGGTCTTTTTCTTTTTTCATTGTTTTGGTTCACAAGACGGATAAAGGGTGAAGATGAGAAGGTGTGTAAGATATTAAGGTACTGAAATATCACTGATAAATAAAGTAGGGTGTTTTCAAAGGTATCGACAGAGGACCTGAGTTACTATGACTGCAAAGGTACATACTCCTGAAAAAGATATCTCCTAGATGATCAGGACTCAGAGGAAAGCACGGGGAAAGAGAACATATAACTGCACACCAGTCCTTAGAAAAACACATCCCTGTGGGGCACTTGCTCTGCATTTGCTAGCAAATACTACAGGTGGCTCCTTCCCCCTCATACAACCAAATGGAAGCAATCAAGGGTCTAACCGTAATGACCCTTATGCTAAGTGAAATAAGCCAGATAGAGAAAGACAAATACTGCACGGTATCATTTATATGTGGAATCTTAAAAAGAAAAAAAAAAAGGTTGAACTCATAGAGACAAAGTAGAAAAGTGATTGCCAGGATCTGAGCAGTGGAGGAAATAGGGAGAGGTTAGTAAAAGGGTACAAACTTTCACTTATAAGGTGAATAAGGTCTGAGGATATATTAGTTATATATATATATACATATATATATATAAAAGTTATATAATATATATATTAGTGATATATATCATAATATATATTATATATTAGTATAACATGGTGCCTACAGTTGATAACACTGTATTGTATAATTGAAATTTGCTAAGACAGTAAAACTTAAATGTTCTCACACAAAAAAGGTAAATATGTGAGGTGATGGATATATTAATTAACTTGATGGGGGAAATCCTTTCAGAATGTATGGTTATATCAAATCATCACATTGTACACTTTAAATGCATTTTTTTTGTCAATTCGACCTCAATAAAGCTGGGAAAAAATATAAGCCTAACCATAGAATCTTGTTCATATCTTAACACAGATGTTAGTTTTTGAAAACAAGTTTGAAAGGAACTGAAGTTGGCTAAAGCACTCAGAGCTTCTGTTTAGATTTTAACCAGCCACCTTAAATCCAATTTTCACTCACTGTCTTGGTAAATGTAAGTATGTGCAAAGTTATATCTCATTTAATTAGCTAACTACTAATTAGCACTTAATTATTAGAAAAATTAAATAATTAGTGTTTCATTATTCTGTCCTAGTGATAATGCTGCCAGTCTCTGATCAGATCCCATCAGTAATATAATCATACCCAGCTGTCTGGGCCACTTAAGTATTTTCTCTTACTCCCTAGATTCTGTCTTATTCACTGTTTCCTTCACCAAACAGTTGCAAATTTACTGAATAAAAAATTTAGTCAATTTGTCTTAGAATCTCCTGAAAATAAACCAAGTAAGCCTAAATTTTAAATTCATATTACTTCTAAATCATTTCGGCTACTCACTAGAAATTTATTCTAGGCAGTCCTCTAAAATATATTTGTTGAATGTCTATTGTATGCAAGGCATCAGGGAGGTTGCAAAAATAACCAAGACTTATCAAGGGGCTCTCTCTTTTCAGTAGAGAGGTGGCAGGTTGACGCATAAGTCTGACAGAAGTCAAAAGAAATCTAGAAATGACGTGCTGTAAGAGTTCAGAGAATGAGGCCAAACCTTCAGGCTGCAGCGTTCAGGAAGACTTTATTAAAGAAGCATATGATGGAATACTACAGCCAGGGGGACCTTAGAAAACACCCATTCCAATCCTATCATTTTATAGATAAGAAACAAAGAAAAGAAAAAAGACAAAGCCCTTTAAGGAGGAATAGCAATCTATCCAATATCACATACAGAGTTGAAAAATCTGCACAGGAAGATAGATCTCTGTGTTCCCAGCTTTCTGCTTTTCCACGACACCATACTGCCCTTTGAGATTGGAAGGATTTCAATAGGCAAAGATGGGAGAAAGAAGAGAGCACGCTGGTGACAATCAAAGGCTAAAATATAACACTGCTAAGAAGGTATCTGGAAAACAGAGTGTTTATCTGAGGACATGAATTCCAGGGGAGAAATCAGACACAAGGCTGCAAGTGGAGCGGGATGAGACAATGGAAGACATCAAATGATAGCCTAAAAGACTTAGACTTTTTCACTAGCTAATTTCATGGACACAGGTAGCAGAATTTACTTATAAAATCTAAGACCATCAGTGTCTTAGAGGTTTATAATGAAAGGATAAAAAAGCTTTCTGCCATGAAAAACGCCAGCTAAGTGTAGCAAATTTATAATGAATACAATCTCCATTTTTCAATTTTTCTGTTTCTCCAAAGTGGAGGGTGTCAGTCTAGGGGTAAAAGAAGGCAAGACACTGATCTGCTGATGACAGGCAGGGTTTGTGACAGCACTGACTGACAGACGACGTTTGTGTGAAGTCCCTGCCTCCTGCCTTGCACCTCCTGAGCATCTTTTGCAGGCTCTACCCAGAGGTCCCTTAGGCAACTCTACACAAGCCTGAAAACCAGTGGGATCTCCCACCCTCACCGGATGCTGGGGTCCCCCCATGTATGTGTAGAGAGGGAGCTGCTCTTCGCTCTACCCAATGCCTAGCCCTTTGTCCTAGTGTCTTGTTCTCTTCTTTGGGACTTGAAATAGACTAGAGGTAGCATACTGGATTTCACATCAACATTTGTATAGCACTCTAGAGTACTTTCAAAGCACTTTCATAGCCTCTTTTTAATTTATCATAAAGAAGAAGCAATCCTCTACTCCACCTCAGCCCTCATCCTGTATAGCTCTCCCCAGCTCCCAGGGGTTAGAATGTTCTCCCTGTCTCTCTGGTTACTGGCTAGGCTCTAACTTTAACCTTTCAACCTAGACAACTCTTGTGAAACCCTGACTCTATTATCTAACTCAAATGTAAACCCTGCCTTTACCAGGAATCTCCTTCTGTATCCCACCCACTAAACCCCAAGGACATCAGTATCATCTAGGATATTTCAAAGCTGCTTGAACATCATAATTTGACCCCTAGGGGCCTTCCTTTTGAAAGCCTGCTCCTCAGCAAAAATTATTCCTCAAGCCCCAGCTCTGTGTATTCTTGGTCTACTTTCTTTGCCTACTCTCTTGGTCTACTCTCTGGTCTGCAGCTGTTGAGATGCCAGCAGACTGTGTCTAAGGCAATTCAAATACCAACAGAAGACCTGAAAAAGACACACTGAGTATACCAGGGTTTAACGACTTATAAAAAGTTTGTGAGGTACTCTGGGCTATGAAGCCATCATTTTGCAAAGTGAGATGAGAGTCATCAGTTTTCAGAGTCAGATGAGAACTTGAACTCCTGGGCTTCAATATCAAGTACTGAATACTGGACTGTTAACTGATCTTCAGCCTCCCACTCTGGTACATAGACTCATCAGGACTTTTTAAATAGTGAAAAATGACCATGGATCAGCAATAAGCAACCTTAAAACAATTGTTAAAAAAAAAAAAAAAGACCATGAATACTCTATTGCTCACCCTTTAATTCTTGTTCAGAAAAAAATAAAAGAGTATTAAAGTCCTTTTTAACAACAGAGTGACCCACAGATTTAATTCTAACTGAGCACCTCTCATGAGCCAGGGACTGTGTGAAGTGCTTTCCATGCATTATTTCATGTGACCCATACATTAGCCCAACAGCAAGCACATGATTTGCATTCCTAGGTTAGATATCAGGAGACTGAGCCTTAGTAAGATTAGCAATTTGCCCAAAGTCACAGCCATCTATGAAAGAGTTGCAATTGGACCTCTAGCCAGTTTGGACCTCCATCCAAACCTGTGAACTCAACCAGTAAACCACTCAATTGGCCCTTTTTTATTAAAAAAAAAAAAATTTGTTTTGTAAGTTTGAGGGACTAAATTAAGAATATGTATTGTTCTAATAAGTTAAAAAACAAAAAGACCAAACTTCTTCTGAAAGCTTGTTATCCTTAATTTCAAACTAATTTAAAAAACCAAAGGTGCTGTTCATTATGAGTCTGTTAATTTCACTGAGGAAAATTATCAGAAGCCTCTAGATATAAAATGTCTATCCACTCCCTCCATAAACACATTCAATATCTACTAGGTAGCAGCAAGCACTGTGCCAGGAACTGAGGACACAGAGATGAGCAAGAGAACCATGGTCCCTGCCCTTGACGGGCACATAGACAAGTTGGGAAGACAGTCATTCTACATGTAAATACAGTAACATATGATGAGTGTGATGATGGAGAGATGGAAGGAAGTTATGTAGAAGCAGGGAAACCTAAAAGCTACGTACAAGGGAACATGTCCCGGAGTTAGAGAAAAGGGGTGTGGGAAGGGGGCTGGGAGTGCTCCAGGCAGAGAGAAGAGCATGCATCAAGGACCAGAGGGGAGATAAGAACTGAAAAAGGGGGCTTCCCTGGTGGCGCAGTGGTTGAGAGTCCGCCTGCCGATGCAGGGGACGCGGGTTCGTGCCCCGTCCGGGAAGATCCCACATGCCGCGGAGCGGCTGGGCCCGTGAGCCATGGCCACTGGGCTTGCGCGTCCGGAGCCTGTGCTCCGCAACGGGAGAGGCCACAACAGTGAGAGGCACACGTGCCGCAAAAAAAAAAAAAAAAAAAAAAAAAGAACTGAAAGAAGTTCAGAGTGGCTCAAGCTAACACCAAATGCAGGAAAGGAGGGAGCCAAGCCTACACCTAAGGGCGATGGGGAGCAAATTTAAGCAAAAAAAGAGAGACTTAGATTTTATTTTCACAAGTATCAATCTGGCTGCAGAGTGAAGAGTAGACCACAGTGGAAGTAAGGTTGGGGTGAAGCTATATTAGGAAACCACGGCTGTAATCCAGGTGATAGGTGATGACGAGCTGGGCTAGGGTGACAGACGTGGGAAAGAAGAGCAGATACGTATAAGGTAATTCTAAGGTTTAGAAGGTAGAAGACCCTTGTTGTTTAATTCAACAAGTCATTTAACTGGGAAAAAAATCATTTCTAAAAACGTACTCCAACAAGGAAAAGAAACTTACTGCTTTTAAACTGCTACTATTATTTATTCATTAGTACCTGAGTTCCAGCCATAACTCACCTGGTTCCCAACCAATAATAGGTGTTCTCCAAGAAGAAAGTCTTTGAGCATATCTTCCATCACTATCATGTGCTAGAGGAAAAACAACTAGAGGTTAATTGTGTTTTGCACAATCAAGGTGAAATAAGAAAGTTAACTATAAAGATATCTTCATGGAAAGTAAAACATCTATTATAATAGACAATACTCAATTTGATTATGTAAAAAAATTAAAAGTAATGCTGTGGTTATAAATAAGTTACATAACCAACTTGGTCACTGACACTGAAAACCTGAAATGGTCCCCCTTAGCAAGACTCAACCACGGACCAATACGTATTTCAAAGAGTTTTTATGATTCAACTCAAATATCTTTCAGCTATTGTACTATGCAGTGTTGGCTTATAATTTAATATAATATTTAAATTAACACTAATGCAAATATACAAAGGCTTTCTAAAATAATTGGAGATTTCCATGGAACATTTTACATTGACTTCTTCTTAACCATTACCTTCAAAGTATATATAGCTTTAGAATTAAAAGTATATTATTCACTTCCATATTTTTAAATTCAAATCATGACACAATACAATCAAAGAACAAGATTAAAGCTGTTCACAATAGGCACAGAGGAAATTACGTTGCTCTTTTGTATCTTGAAAAATAGGACAGTCATAAGTAGGTCACAAAGGCTCATCTGGGAGTTGAAGGAAGAACTATATCCCAGAACAGTTAATGTCCCTATTACTTTCTCTTGGTTTTCTGTATCAAAACAATAACGGTCTCATAAGTACTTACTGTAGTTCTCTATTTGTAAAAAAGGCAAATTGACCTTTTCTATCTCATATATGCTGCAGATATTTTTCTAGTTTGCCACTCACTTTTCTCTTTTTAACTTGGTTTATGAATTTTTTGACATCTAGAATATTTTCCTTTTTCTTGCCACATTAATTAAGCAAGGCTTCCCTTCAGAGTTTCTTTTTTAGAAAAATTGAGAAAAGTTTTTTCCCTCCTTCAAGAACAGATGAGTATTCCTTAACGTTTATCTTGGAATTTTAATTTTTTAAAACTGCTTGCAGATAAACCATGGAACTGGAGTTTTAACAAGGTTTGAAGTAGGGTGAGCTATTTTGTTCATTCTGGAATACTTTTTAGAATAAAAAGAGGTGTTATTAATATGCTGGAACAACAAATGTAAACAGGGACTATCTTAAGCAAATGAGGGAGGGTACATGGTTATCCTAGTTAAAGGGGAGCCCTGGAACATTCTTTTATTTTAAATATAAATTTATTTACTTATTTATTTATTTATTTTTGGCTGCGTTCGGTCTTCGTCTCTGCGTGCGGGCTTTCTCTAGGTGCAGTGAGCGGGGGCCTACTCTTCGTTGCCGTGCACGGGCTTCTCATTGCAGTGGCTTCTCTTGCCACGAAGCATGGGCTCCAGGTGCACAGGCCTCAGCAGCTGTGGTGCACAGGCTTAGTTGCTCCACGACACGTGGGATCTTGCCAGACCAGGGATCGAACCCGTGTCCCCTGCATTGGCAGGCAGATTCTTAACCATTGCACCACCAGGGGAGTCCCTAGAACATTCTTTTAATCTGAGTTCTAGTGATAATGTGGTCTGTAGACCTCGTCCTTCTAAGTAAGATGAAAAATCAGTGCCAATTTCCAGACAACATTAAGTTCTTCCAGAAATACCTGGGCTGATATGCATGAAGAACAGATAGGAAAGTTGGAATAAGCACCTAGAGAGCAGGTAAAAAAGCAATGTAAACACTGAAAAATAATCTAAACTATACTTGTAGTCTTCTTAACTTTTTCTCATGTCCTTCTACTTCATGCCCTCATTGCACCTAACTTATTCAAGTCAACAAACATTAGCTAAGGCTAAGGTCACGGCCTATATAATTCTTTCCTTAACCTCTTGTCCCACTTGGTACCCACTTGGTACCATAGACAATTTCTTAAAAGTCTTCTCTCCGGGCTTCCCTGGTGGCGCAGTGGTGCCGCCTGCCGATGCAGGGGATGCGGGTTCGTGCCCCGGTCCGGGAAGATCCCACATGCCACCGAGCGGTTAGGCCCGTGAGCCATGGCCGCTAAGCCTGCGCATCCAGAGCCTGTGCTCCGTAATGGGAGAGGCCACAGCAGTGAGAAGCCCGCATACCGCAAAAAAAAAAAAAAAAAGTCTTCTCTCCCAGTTGTCTCTCTCTCCTGTTTCCCTCTTATCTCTCTAACAATTTCTCTCTATGGTCTTTTGTATCTTCTTTAGGTAGCAGTTCCTTAAATATTGATTTTCTTCCTTCTTTTGTTCTCTTTCACTACCTTGTTACATGCTTTCTTGGGGGGTCACAGTATAGGGCAGAGCAGTTTCTGCCTACTTGTACGTGGGCATCCACCGGGCGAGGGAGGGCTATGTTCAGAGCTGGGGACCCACACATCAGTGCTCAACGAGTTACTTCTGACCCTGCTCTCCCTAAATCCTCTCATCCACTCCATGGCTTCAACCACTTTACACTGATCTTCAACAGCAAGACTTTTCTTCTTGACTCCAGCCCCATATTTCTGAGCAACTATTGAACTACGCTAGCTGTTTCCCAGTCTCCTCGAACTCATCACATCCAAAACTTGACTCATTCCTTTCTCCTCAGCTTCACTCTTTATCCTGTACTTCTTATCCCAATTAATAGCATCATCTTCTACAACCTGACCCTATCATCATCATCTTCTTGTCCATCTCAGTTGGCCCTTATCAAAAGCCAATTAAACACCAAGTCTAAGCTACTTAGCCACCTAAAAGTCCACTGTATCTATCCATTTCTATTCCATCCCCACAGCTTTCATCTAGGTTTATATCAGCCAGTGTGGCATCTCTGACTTCAGTCTCTCCTTGAGTCAATGTGCTCTCCACAGTACTGACAGTCACTTCTCTGTTCATAATCATGTCACTTTTTCCTCCTCCAAATTCCTTAAATGACTCCTAATACCTTTAGAACAAGGGTCGCTCCTTACTTTTTTGATGTGGTCTCAGTCTCATCCCCCATCACTCTCCTACTGTGTGTTCCAATCACGGGCGCAATGTAGAATCTTTTTCTCTTCACTCTTCTGCTTACTTTTCCAGCAGACTATGTGCTCCATGAGGAAGCCTTTTTGACTTTCATCCAACACAAAGTTCCATTGACTCTACCTACCTCCTACATAGCCCTGCAATGTGTCCCCTCCACTCTGTCCCCACTATCACTGCCTTCGTTCAGATCCTTCATAAGGTTCACCTGGACTATCGAAACAGCCTCCTAACTAGTCCCTCTCTGCCTTTGTTCCAACTCATAGACAACATTAAAGAATGAATGCAAAGTTAACAAAAGTAGAAATGTGCTTCCAAGTTTTCAACGGCTTCCTCACTTCTGAATAGCTTCCAAATTCCTCAGTTAGCAAGGTCCAGATAATCTGACCTTTTAACTCATCAGCCTCATCTCTTATCACTCTTCCATTTGAATCTCAGCTCTGGCCATGACAATTAATTAGATGTAGCTCCCTGAATAATCTACACTCTCACATAGCCACGTCTCTGCAAATGCTAGTGTCTCTGCCTGAGACTCTCTCTCAACGTTGCCTAGTGAACTCATTTTCCAGGATCATTGCAATCTGGGACCATCACCTCATCAATGCTACCACGGTAACCTGTGTGTACTTCCATCACGCTCTATAGTAACAGAATCTGGCAACTTGAGCCCTGGAAGTGTGTGTGTGTGTGTGTGTGTGTGTGTGTGTGTGTGTGTGTGTTTTAATTACTGTATTAAGAAAGGCTTGACACATGGTAGATATTTTTTAAAAGTTTTTCAAATCTAAAGCTCATTAGGCTTAAGAGGCTATTAACCTCTCTTTCTTCCAATTTCTCCTCCTTACTACTGCAAGTGTTAAGGTAGCTTGACTGAGTTCTGGGGTTTTTTTCCCCTTCTCTTTTTTATCTCTATGCTGTTTGCTACATACGTTGTTTTCAATAAAAGTTATTACATTTTGGAACATCTTAAGCCTTTTTGTAGAGCTTTTAAGCTTTTTACGTAGTGCTATGATGTTTTATTACCACCTTCAAGCTTATTTCTTTTAGGTGTTAGATGAAAATTCCTTGATGAGCCCACAAGGTATTAAATACGCAGTACTGCATTCTATTTGGGCTGGACTTGGCTTCTCTAAGGACAGTGCTACCAGTAATTCTCTGTCCTGTGTGAAATGTTTAGGTGAAGTCACATCTGGATCTCTGAGGACTGGAGCTGTTAGGGTACCGATCTATAATTCCTTCATGACAGATACAATAAAATAATACTCCTAATTATGAACATTTAAAATCTTTTTCCTTCTTTCAGGAATTCACTCAACACATATTTATTCAACAGCCACTATGTGCCAGGCACTGTGCTATTTGCTAGAGACACAAAATTAAAATTAAAACAACAACAACAAGGCTTTATCTTAGTAGTGTGGGAAACATGTTTTAAAAAATCAATTACAACACGGTGTGGCAAGGGGACCACAGGGTATAGAACAAGATGGTATAAAAGCACCTAAATACTCAAGAGGCACTGAAGACCACTGTTTCAAAGGTGAAGTGCAACATAAAACACAATAATAATACACAATAATAATATATGCAACAAAAGCAAATTTAATCAAGCCACCATTCCTAGAATTGGTACAGCTACAATTTTTCATTAATGGTTAATTCATAATGCTTTATGAAGAGAAGGTACGTTTGGAGACAGGCTGCAGAAAACCCCTCAGGGCCACTGTGTAAAGTTCACAGCAGCCCTGCGGTCCTCAACGTCTATGTCACAAACACCACGGCAACAGACACTGTGTTCAAGGGCACAATGGCCCTCCCTGCTACTGAATTTCCTACATTTTTATAAGCTGGGAAGTCTTTTCAACCTTTGTTGCCATGGAGTTTTTCAAACTGTCACTTATGACAAAGTTTCCTGATTCTTATTTATTTATTTATTTATGGCTGCGTTGGGTCTTCATTGCTGCGTGTGGGGGCTACTCTGAGTTGTGGTGTGCAGGCTTCTCACTGCGGTGGCCTCTCTTGTTGTGAAGCAGGGACTGTGGGTGTGCGGGCTTCAGTAGTTGTGGTTTGCGGGTTCTAGAGTGCAGGCTCTGTAGTTGTGCTGCACGGGCTTAGTTGCTCCGTGGCATGTGGGATCTTCCAGGACCAGAGATCGAACCCGTATCCCCTGCATTGGCAGGCGGATTCTTAACCGCTGTGCCACCAGAGAAATCTCCCTGATTCTTTTTTCTTTATGCCTTTCTACTACATGAACAGAGTGTGATACCATAAATGCTTGAAAATATTACATTTTCCTTGCCATCATGTTTTTGTCTTTGACAGGCAAGATTCTTTATTCCTTTGTGTCTTATAAGTAACCTTATTTTCTGTTCATTTGTCCACTGCTTGTATAAGAGCATTAATGCTCTGGAAGAAAAATAAAACCAATATTAGTTAATGGCCCATAGAATGAAGAATATAAAACAAATTCAGGTTATGCCTTTTGCTATGTCATAGATAATTATAATCTGGACAGATCTCAAAAACGTTTAATCAAGACTTTTCCTGAGAAAGAAGAATTTGCTGAGATACCTTTTATTGTTAACATAATGTAGGGATATACATTCTGTTACCCATTGAACAACAAATAGGATTGGGAAATAGCAGATAAAGAAATTCTTTAATTTACTTTAATTCTCTAATTCCTTAATATAGTGAAAATGGTAAGTAGAATTTCTTCAAACATAATTTGTAAATGTAGGATTATTATTTACATGCAGAATAGTGACCAAATATTAGAGAAAATTTTAAGTATGGTTTTTATTATAAAATAAATACATAAGCACTTCACAGAAAATCTGGAAAAGAAAAAATCTTTTTATATTATGGGTAGTTTTCTCTGGAAAAAATTCTTATTAAAGTGAACATCTATAATAAAGCTTTCTGGGTACACACTTATTTCTGTGTCTTAGTGGAAGCTCATAATTATTGGTTAGTTTACAGGTGGAAAATTATCTATCCTCCTTTCTTAAAGAAAGATAAGAAAAAGTCTAGAAAATTACTAGGAATTTTTGGGAAAAGGAAAGAAACGTGAGGAAAAGAATGCATAGGACACATCCCTTTTTGAATTACTTGAAATGATTTAACAGGAACGCAAAAGAGAAGATGAATATTAGTGCCTTTTGTTTTTAATTTAATAATATATTTATTTTATTTATTAAAGTATAGTTATGTCTGCATTTAAAATTTATTACTCTAATCATTGCAGCAACTCTTCCAATTCTCAAGTAACTCTGGGAAGAGTTTATAATTTTACAACGACTTAATAAAAGATGTTTTGACTGTCACCTCATTCTGCATCATCTGAATTGAACTGAGCAAATTACAAACATAAACATCAGTTTCACTTGAACTGGGGTTAATTACCACAATGTAAGAGGGATATATCCACGAATGCAAAGTCCTGCCCTTACCTGGATGTTGTCATAGAACAGAACATCAGGCACTTTCATTTTCTCATGGGCATTATAGATCGGTGTACTAACAGCTCCAATCCTCAGAGATCCAGATGTGACTTCACCTAAACATTTCACACAGGACAGAGAATTACTGGTAGCACTGTCCTTACAGAAAACAAGTCCAGCCCAGATAGAATGCAGTACTGCGTCTTTAATACCTTGTGGGCTCATCAAGGAATTTTCATCTAACACCTAAAAGAAATAAGCTTGAAGGTGGTAATAAAACATCATAGCACTACATAAAAAGCTTAAAAGCTCTACAAAAAGGCTTAAGATGTTCCAAAATGTAATAACTTTTATTGAAAACAACGTATGTAGCAAACAGCATAGAGATAAAAAAGAGAAGGGGAAAGAAAACCCAGAACTCAGTCAAGCCACCTTTATGAGCTTGTTTGGTCAGAAACTCTAAAATACATACATTTGAAAGCTCTGAAGTACCTTGAATATAATTTTTTTAGGACCCACCCATTGAAAAACCCCATAGGAGAGTCCCCTAGAGCTCTAGCTAAAAATATAGATGAACCAACTGACCCCAGACCTCTCAAATTACTATTTTTAGGAATGGTCCAGGAGATCTGTACTTCCAAGTATGCACCACAGGTGCTACAGTTATTCTGTGATAATAATTATTGTATTGTCCCCTATTTGCTTTAAACAGTTGGTCTAGGATAGAATATGAGCTCCTTGAAGCCAGGGAACTAAGTAATAAATTTATGTCAGGGTACATATCTCACATGTATTCCCTACAGAAAGGAGATACACATGCTCACTACCTGACATATTCCAAGGTCAATAATAATAACATAATAGTAGTAGTTGTAGTAGTACTGACCATAATAGAAGCTATCATTTACTGAGGACCTTAGCTTCAGCTCATTGTTTTCTCATATAATTTCATGGAAATCTCTTAACAATAAGACAAGAATTATGAGGAAGCTAAGAAGAACATAAATTAAATAATTTGCTTAAAATCACCCAGTTAGTATGGGTAGAGCTAAAGACAGAATTTAGTATAGTCCGATATTCTTTCTGCAACGTGGACTCTAAATAATATTCCATCCTGCGGAAATACCCGAGCAAGCAGACAGACAATTACAATGCCTTAAGCAACTGTCCCATCATTTTTTCCTCCTATTTCAAATAAGAAAATTGCTGTTTTTGTGTTAAACATTTTGAAAGACAAGGAGAGAAAGCAACATTTGCATCTATGGAGTACCGTGAACAATTTTGAGCTAAAAATAATTAAACTGTCACCCTGTTTAATCACTGCTGAGTGCTACACATTTGCCAAAGCACAGTAGACCTCTCCCTCCAATATTTCTTTGCCATTTTCCTTCTATTCACAAGTTCTATAGGGAAGGAAAACATGAACTGCTGTGCTGAGAATTTACTATTTATTGACTACTTTCAGGTCTCTGAAATAGACCCAATATAAAACTGTAAAGACCAAGACTGTGTCAGTGAATTTACTACATACTTGTATGTTGAGATGACACACATGGTTTCAGGTTCAAACAGCATTTGATACCATCTACAGTTTAGTTTATGGAGGATATCTATTCAGTACATTTAGCGCTTTAGGATGACTTAATTCACTCAACTAATGTTTATTGCTAAAATTCCAGGCTAGAAAAGGGAAATGAACTCAGAATGGTGATGCTAGTACTTCCCTGGGAGAAAGCTGGCTAGCTGTCTTCTAAGAAATCTCATAGGATGGCATTATTTTGGTAAATTTGTCAAGGCCTTCAGTCTGGTAGGCTCAAAACTCGATTTTATCATTATGACTGAGGGCAAACCTAACTCTCAGGAGAACATTAAAGACATATATTTTGATCTATATATAAATTCTGATATATAAAACCAGAACTGCAATATTACATTGCAATGAAAACTGCAAATTTCATAGAGACTATATGATACACTTGTTGCCATATCAGCATTTTATATGGAGGAAGCCTTGCGTGGAAAGCCAAATCCTCATCAGAAGGTTTTTCGGTGAAACTTATCCTCTGAACAAGGAGAATGAATTACATGAATTGTCTACAACAGAGATGATATTAAAACTGAATGGGACCAGATGAATCAAAAGTTGCTTAACTTAGGCTCCTTACCTCCTATGCAAGGCTTAGATGGGGACTGCTAACACTGGCCTGTTGCCAAGACTAAACAATCTATAGTCTGAATGATGCAGTCTTTCTTTGGATACGTTAAACCATTCAAGTAAGTAATGTTCTGAATCTCCAAACCCCAGAGTTACTCTGTACCCAGATCCATCAGTATGTTGAATTTATAATTTTACTCTAAAAGAGTCACCTATTTCCTTAACATCAAATTCTTATCTCGGTGTAGCCCCGACTATTAAAAACATCTATAAAGAGAGCCACAATAAGTCCCCCCTTTAGAGAGTGATCACACATTGGATATTTTGATAAGACAGGTAATTACCCTCAAAAAACAGAGAATCTTTCATTGTGCTCTAAATGAAGAATAGGGTACTTTTACAGGAAGATCTAAACTTCCCCAAAACTCTAAATTACACTTATGGCTATCAAGAAGAAAAGTACCACAGAAGACAATACGGGTGGAAATGAAAGGAGGAAGAAGGCATGAAATGGTACTCTGAATATTAGTTTAGTCTACATCAACCTAGAACAGCTTCCAAAACATGCCCTGTAGGACACTGGTAGTCCCCAAAATGTAAATGTTGTGCAAAGAAAACAGATTGCTAGAACCTGTGGTGAAATATACATTTGGAATAAAAGGTAAAACAAAATTACATGTTTATTTACAGTAGGACTTCTCTGAGCCTTTAATATATTCATGTCAATTGCAACTCTTTGGGGAGGAACTATATCTGGTATCTGGAAACTTTTTTTTTAAATAAAAGATTTATTTTTTCAATGCAATACATAAAACAAGATGGGTAGAAACCAAAAACATTTTTAATTGAAATTAAAATAATAAACAATACAAATGCTTAATAATTATTATTTCACTTAAAAAAGAAACGAATCAAATACTTACATTTGTAATCCTCCAATTCTGGCTCCTGGTTATTATCAGTACTTATTTCTATTGTAGCATCTGCCAGATTTTTTTCTAATGCTGACCTTGCAAGGCTTGGTAAAAACCTGGAGGGGTGGGAAGGATGGATTGGTAAAGTCAAAGCTTTCTGTGATTCCCAAATATCTTTTGACACTTAGACAGACAGACTCACTCACTCTCTCTCTTACTAATTATAACCAATTAAGGATGATCAGTCTTGATCTGTGAAAGCTAGATAATAAAATATTTCAGAATAAACTTCAAGTATGTGTGAAGATGAAGTATGTTTGTTGAATCGCCTTTAATAAAGAAAACTAATGTGTAATTAGCAGTATTTGTTTATATACAACATTTTGCAGGACAAGAATGAAAAAAATTTGCTTTTTAAAATGGATTTAGTATACCTCATACATCTTATTTATCATTTAACTGGCTTTTCAAATTTTCTTAAATAGATAAAACCACCATAATTTAACGTACTTCAGATTGGCAATCAAAAATTCAGATTAGTGGAGGTGGATTAATGAGGTTTTCTTTATTTTCTAATACAAATTATTAGATGACTTTAAGATTATTCACCTGGATTTTTCCTTCCATTTAAAAAATATACCTGTTTATCTATTCTATATGTATGTTGTCAAAACAACTATCTTGGGAGTGACAGAGGCATTCTTCATTTACAATTCCATTGTATGAACATCATGGGCTTAGAACATGAAAACAGTTTCCCTCACACATAAATAAAATTATATCCGGAATGTATGATCACAAGTGAGCCCACAGAACTGCTTTTTAATCCACGGTTGCCTGCACTACATTACTATAAACTAACCCTATGTTTCAAATAAACATACTAAAAACATACACTTCTAATTTAGGTTTTCCATAGCTCTAAATCTTTGGTGGTTCGCATAGCCTTGAGTATAAGCTTTAATAAAAGCGATGTTGGTGTGATGGAAATCAGAAGAAAGCTGGAGTAGCAATTCTCATTATCAGACAAAATAGACTTTAAAACAAAGACTATTACAAGAGACAAAGAAGGACACTACATAATGATCAAGGGATCAATCCAAGAAGAAGATATAACAATTGTAAATATTTATGCACCCAACAAAGGAGCACCTCAATACATAAGGGAAATAATAACAGCCATAAAAGGGAAAATCAACAGTAACACAATCACATTAGGGGACTTCAACACTCCACTTTTACCAATGGACAGATCATCCAAAATGAAAACAAATAAGGAAACACAAGCTTTAAATGATACATTAAATAAGATGGACTTAATTGATATTTATAGTATATTCCATCCAAAAATATCAGAATACACTTTCTTTTCAAGTGCTCATGGAACATTCTTCAGGATAGATCATATCTTGGGTCACAAATCAAGCCTTGGTAAATTTAAGAAAATTGAAATCATATCAAGTTCTTTTCCGACCACAACGCTATGAGACTAGATATCAATTACAGGAAAAAATCTGTCAAAAATACAAACACATGGAGGCTAAACAATACACTACTTAATAACCAAGAGATCACTGAAGAAATCAAAGAGGAAATCAAAAAATACCAGAAACGAATGACAATGAAAACATGACGACCCAAAACCTATGGGATGCAGCAAAAGCAGTTCTAAGAGGGAAGTTTATAGCAATACATTCCTACCTTAAGAAACAAGAAACACCTCAAATAAACAACCTAACCTTACACCTCAAGCAATTAGAGAAAGAAGAGCAAAAAACCCCCAAAGTTAGCAGAAGGAAAGGAACCATAAAGATCAGATCAGAAATAAATGAAAACGAAATGAAGGAAATGATAGCAAAGCTCAATAAAACTAAAAGGTGGTTCTTTGAGAAGATAAACAAAATTGATAAACCATTAGCCAGACTCATCAAGAAAAAAAGGGAGAAGACTCAAACCAATAGAATTAGAAATGAAAAAGGGGAGGTAACAAATGACACTGTAGAAATACAAAGGATCATGAGGCATTACTACAAGCAACTCTATGCCAATAAAATAGACAACCTGGAAGAAATGGACAAATTCTTAGAAATGCACAACCTTCCAAGACTGAACCAGGAAGAAATAGAAAATATGAGCAGACTAATCACAAGCACTGATATTGAAACTGTGATTAAAAATCTTCCAACAAACAAAAGCCCAGGACCAGATGGCTTCACAGGCGAATTCTATCAAACATTTAGAGAAGAGCTAACACCTATCCTTCTCAAACTCTTCCAAAATATAGCAGACGGAGGAACACTCCAAACTCATTCTATGAGGCCACCATCACCCTGATACCAAAACCAGACAAAGATATCACGAAAAAAGAAAACTACAGACCAATATCACTGATGAACACAGATGCAAAAATCCTCAACAAAATATTAGCAAACAGAATCCAACAGCACATGAAAAGGATTATACACCATGATCAAGTGGGGTTTATCCCAGGAATGCAAGGATTCTTCAATATATGCAAATAAATCAATGTGATACACCATATTAACAAACTGAAGGAGAAAAACCATATGATCATCTCAACAGATGCAGAGAAATCTGTCGACAAAATTCAACACCCATTTATGATTAAAAACCCTCCAGAAAGTAGGCATAGAGGGAACTTACCTCAACATAATAAAGGCCATATATGACAAACCCACAGCCAACATCATCCTCAGTGGTGAAAAACTGAAACCATTTCCACTAAGATCAGGAACAAGACGAGGTGGCCCACACTCACCACTATTATTCAACATAGTTTCGGAAGTTTTAGCCACAGCAATCAGAAAAGTAAAAGAAATAAAAGGAATCCAAATCAGAAAAGAAGAAGTAAAGTTGTCACTGTTTCCAGATGACATGATACTATACTTAGAGAATCCTAAAGATGCTACCAGAAAACTACTAGAGCTAATCAATGAATTTGGTAAAGTACCAGGATACAAAATTAATGCACAGAATCTCTGGCATTCCTATATACTAATGATGAAAAATATGAAAGTGAAATTAGGAAAACACTCCCATTTACCATTGCAACAAAAAGAATAAAACACCTAGGAATAAACCTCCCTAACGAGACAAAAGACCTGTATGCAGAAAATTATAAGTCACTGATGATAGAAGTTAAGGATGATACAAATAGATGGAGAGCTATACCATTTTTTTGGATTGGAAGAATCAACATTGTGAAAATGACTATACTACCCAAAGCAATCTACTGATTCAATGCAATCCCTATCAAACTACCAACGGCATTTTTCACAGAACTAGAGCAAAAAATTTCACAATTTGTACGGGAACACAAAACACCCCAAATAGCCAAAGGAATCTTCAGAAAGAAAAATGGAGCTGGAGGAATCAGGCTCTGGGAACTCAGACTATACTACAAAGCTACATTAATCAAGACAGTATGGTACTGGCACAAAAACAGAAATATAGGTCAATGGAACAGGATAGAAAGCCCAGAGATAAACCCATGCACATATGGTCACCTTATCTTTGATAAAGGAGGTAAGAATATAGAATGGAGAAAAGACAGCCTCTTCAATAAGTGCTCCTGGGAAAGTTGGACAGCTACATGTAAAAGAATGAAATTAGAACACTCCCTAACACCATACACAAAAATAAACTCAAAATGGATTAAAGACCTAAATGTAAGGCCATACACTATCAAACTCTTAGAGGAAAATATAGGCAGAACACTTTATGACATAAATTACAGCAAGATCCTATTTGACCCACCTCCTAGGGAAATGGAAATAAAAACAAAAATAAACAAATGGCACCTAATGAAACTTAAAAGCTTTTGCACAGCAAAGGAAACCATAAACAAGACGAAAAGACAACCTTCAGAATGGGAGAAAATATTTGCAAATGAAGCAACTGACAAAGGATTAATCTCCAAATTTACAAGTAGCTCATGCAGCTCAACATCAAAAGAACAAACAACCCAATCCAAAAATGGGGAGAAGACCTAAATAGACATTTCTCCAAAGAAGATATACAGATTGCCAACAAACACGTGAAAGAATGTTTAACATCATTAATCATTCAAGAAATGCAAATCAAAACTACAATGCGATACCATCTCACACCAGTCAGAATGGCCATCATCAAAAAATCTACAAACAATAAATGCTGGACAGGGTGTGGAGACAAGGGAACTCTCATACACTGTTGGGAATGTAAATCCCACTGTTGGTGGGAACATGTACCACAATGTCCATTGCAGCTCTATTTACAATAGCCAGGACTTGGAATCCACCTAAGTGTCCACCGACAGATGAATGGATAAAGAAAATGTAGCACATATATACAATGGAATATTACTCAGCCATAAAAAGAAACGAAATTGAGTTATTTGTAGTGAGGTGGATGGACCTAGAGTCTGTCACACAGAGTGCGAAGTCAGAAAGAGAAAAACAAATACCGTATACTAACACATATATATGGAAGCTAAAAAAAAAGAAAAAAAATGGTCATGAAGAACCTAGGGGCAAGACGGGAATAAAGACGCAGACATACTAGAGAATGGGCTTGAGGACACAGGGAGGGGGAAGGGTAAGTTGCGACAAAATGAGAGAGTGGTAGTCTATACATGTACATATATACACTACCAAATGTTAAACAGATATCTAGTGGGAAGCAGTCGCACAGCACAGGGAGATCAGCTCGGTGCTTTGTGACCAGCTAGACGGGTGGGATAGGGAGGGTGGGAGGGAGGGAGACACAAGAGGGGAGAGATATGGGGATATATGTATATGTATAACTGATTCACTTTGTTATAAAGCAGAAACTAGTATACCACTGTAAGTCAATTATACTCCAATAAAAATGTTAAAAAAAACCCCACAAAAAACTGAACAGCAGTTTTTAAGCCAAAAATTCCTGAACAGTGTTTGCTGCAAACGAAATCATTCTTCAGGAAAACAAAAAGTTCACACCTACAATAATCATTATACTCATTTAACACTGTGTATTAGTTCTAGCAGGCTTATAACTTAAAAAAATTAATCAGCTAATAACTTAAACAGTGGAAATTTTATATAGTTGTTATTCATTTTATGTCACAAGGGAATTTTGAAAAATACTGTATAGAAACTAAGTTTTTGATGAATGGAAAATTTCCTCATAACCTCAATGTCAAAGGTAGTTAATCTACATTTCTGATTAAATTCTTATAACTCTGCCCCAAATTTCTATGCTAAGGGATCATCACCCCAAGATTTTCCAAAAGTAAAAAATTTAATGTAATGCAAAATACTTGAATGGAGGAAAACTCTTTTCATAGGGATTTCTAGTTAACTCTTCCACAGAAAAGTAATTTTTGGAATACAGAATACCTGATATCTTCTTAACCTTCTAAGTTTTCTTTCTTTTGGCCTCTTAGGTTTTCAACTATCTAAAATGAATTATGCATCTAGCTCCAAGACTTGATGAACATATTATAGGCTATGAGAGGTGCTTAGGGAGACATTCCCTCAGATGAAGAAATGTTCCAGTCAGAACTCAACTGGCATAAAGAATAAATAAATGAAAAATATTTTTAAAATTAAATTAACAACATAAAAGAGCCAAGCTAATATTTAATAAATTTAATGTTTAACAAATTTAGGCTAGAGAGTTTCTTTTGATTTTGTCTGCTTAATAATAGACTTTATGAATATAAATCATATTAAATTTTTGTTTCAAAATTTTCTATGAAATATTTTTTGTTGTTCCTTCCTGCCATTGTGCTATCCTAAAGAGAAGGTTAATAAAAAGGCTTTTGACTCTGTAGCCTTGCTAAAGTCAACATATGATACATAAACAAGATAGCTGTTTTACTATTTGCAAAGGGTCATGGGGTGGTAACAAAATAGAATTTTACTGTGTTCAGTTGATAACACTGGAAAAATGTATTATTTGATTCAGTGAAATATGTGTATGAATATGGAAAGTATTTTTTAGTTTTTAAATAGTTTTAACCATGAACTACTTCAAGCATACAGAAAATTACAGTATATTAAGTATTCTATTCATCTCTCTCTATCCCAGAAGCTAACTCTACTCTGAAATTGGTGTATACCTTTCTTGTCCATATTTTTATTTTGCTGCATATGTGTGAGTAAAAAATATATTGCACTTTTATTGTATTTAAACTTTTATATAAATGGCATCATATACGAAATCTCCTCTTTCAAACTTTTGACTTGATGTTAAGTTGTCATGATCCATACCTGTTGATACATGTAGATCTATTTCATTTTAACTGCTGTATAGTACCTCAGTATATGAATATGTCAGTTTATATATTCATTCCCTACTGATGGACTGATAGGTTGTTTCCCATTTTTCATTCTTACAAACAATGATGCAATGAACATTCTTCTACATGCTTCCTTATACATACATGTAAATCTATCTCTAAGGTGATTATCAAGAAGTACAATTGTCAATTCATAGAGTATTAATATATTAAGGCATATACTGATACTGTAAGATCACCCCCAAACTGACAAGACTGCCATCCCAACAGCAGTCATGAAATTCCATTTCCTTCTGCTCGTGGAAAACGCTGTTTTTACAGGTAAAAATTGTAAAAGTATAAAATGATAGCTGATTATTGTTCTACATGTCATTTTCCCTGATCAATAGTAAGTTGAGCATCTTTTCAAATGTTTGTTGGTTATCTGAATTAACTTTTCCTGCACATCTATTAATCCTCTTGCCATTTAGGGGTGATGCTTTTATCTCATTAATTTGTATACTTTATAGTTCCTGAATAGCAATCCTTTTGAGATTAGAAATCTTGTGAAACATCTCTTAGTTTGTGGCTTATAACTTGTAGAGTGGCTTACGGTGTTTTTGTCATATGTCTGGATTTTACATTTCTGTATGGGAATAAAGTGGATATTTTTTATTTTTAACCATTTATCGACAAGTCCATCCATTCCCACACTAATTCATAATGCTACCTCTAACATATACTAAGTTCCCAGAAATATGTGGGGCTGTTTCAGGGCTCTGTAGTCTATTCTAATGGTCTATTTGTCTTTTCTAGCACCGATACCACACTTAAAATAAATATAACTTTATAATGGATCTTGATATCTGATGGAGAAAGCACACCACTTAAATCTTCCTCAAAATTTCTTTGGATATTATTGGCCCTTTATGTTAATTTCGAGATCAGCTTGTCCAATTCAATATAACCTTGGTTGTATTTGACCAAATTATATCTACGTATCAACTTGGGGGGGAAACAAACAGCCTGACAATACTTAATATTTATTCCCTTTCATGAACATAGTACAGTTTCCCATTTCCCACAGCTATCTTTTATAGCTTTTAATAAAGATTTATGTTTTTCTCCATAAAAGCATTATATGTCACTCATTAGATTTATTCTTAGATGCTCAAAGCTTTCTATTATTATTTTGAATGGTATTGTTTTTAAAAATTAGACTTCCTTACTGATTTTTGCTGGAATATAGGAATATCACTGACTTGGGTGCATAAGTAATCTCATTATATTTTATTTGTTCTAATATGTAGTTTATATGTAGCTTCTTTTGAATTTTTTATGTAGCCAATCATATAATCTTTAGCCAATCTAAAAGTATAGAAAGGTGACATTCTTGTTTTGTTCCTAACTCTAAAGGGAATGAGCCAAGTATTTTACCATAAGAATGTTCGCTATAAAGTTTTAGTAGATACCCTTTATCAGATTAAAGAATTTCCCGTCCATTCATGGTTAACTAAGAATATTTTTGGCTTATTTTTGCTTTGGCTTGTTTTTAAGTTTGGCTGTTGAGTTTTATCCAATTCTTTTTACTGATTTATTTAAATGATATTCTTCTCAGTAATATGTTAATATGGTGAATTTTAAAAAAGAATAGTAAATCTTCACATTCTTGATATAACTCCAAATTGCTCATGATTTATTTATATATATAAATAAATTATATATATCATATAAATATATGATATATATTTAGCTACAATTGGATTTCATTTAGGATTTTTGTACACATTCCATGAATTTGATTTATAATTTTCCTTTCATACATTATTCTTGTCTGGTTTAGGTATCAAGATTACACTAGACTCAGAGTGAATTGCTTTGTTTTCACTGTTTGCTCTCTAGAACAGTCTCTAGAATGCTTTGTGTATGATTATTTCATTCATTCCAAAGTATTATTTTCCCTTAGGCTCTGAAACTGTTTGTATTACTTGGCATTGACTATTTACTTCTACTAATACACATCTATAACCAAGTTCTGACTAAGGAAACACTTGGGTAGATAATGAATCTTTCTGTATATATTGGGTTGCCCAAAAAGAATGAACTTTTTGGCCAACCCAATGATTTTTTCAGTTCATGAGCCTAAAAAGTAGGCAATTGAAGCATGTTTTTTTCTAATTTTCATTTGGAAGCCTAATATTAATCTACTTAAAAGAAAAGGAGAATCAACTTTATTATTTCTCATAATTATTAGTTCTTCAAAGAAGTACCCCAAAGACACTGGAAACAAACCTCATTTTAGCCTCATTTCACCACAGAACAAATTCAAGTTGCAACATAAGGAGCTTACTTTAACTGCAAGAAAAATTGTCCATTAAGCTGAAAACTTATAGAGGGCAGTTAGAGATCCTCCTAAGCTGAATATAGATCCTCTTTTAATTCCTTTAATATATCAAGGAATGAATGGACAACAGCTATAACCACCATAAAAATAATTACCAGATCATACGAAAAGAGTCTAAAAGAAATCTCCAGGTCTATCGCACATTGCTATTAATCTTTTCTTATTATTCTTTTAAAATAGTTTCATGCAAGTATGGTTCTGTAAGGAAATTATATAAGCTGATGCTTTATTAATAATTTCCAAACAAGTATGAAAAATATTAGTGTAGACTGAAAAGATGTTAGTTTTGTCAAATTTGGGCGACAGGACAGTACTACCAAGCATGGTAAGTTCCAGTGCAAATTTGGGAGGTGCGAAGTACTTAAGAGCACTCGCTCAGAAGACACATGAGCCAGTGTTCAAATATCAAACCTACTTTTACTTATTTACTACTGTCTGATTTGAGTAAGTGACTTAGTTTTCTCATCTATAAAAATCTCTTTAATTTATTACTATGCCTAAGTAAGGTAATATATGTTGTAAAAACTGAACACAAAGCTGAAATAGCTACATATTCAGACTGATACTTTTTCCAGACCTGTGAGTACAGACTATGAAACTTACATCACTGTTTTAGCAAAGACCCAGAAAGTTGAATTCAGTGAGAAATGAGAATATGGTTACCTGGAAAGACAGGCTTTAGTGACAGCACTGTGAAGATTTTCGTTAGGGTACTGTGACAGCCGACGAGAAATCCTCAACAGCTGTCTGGTAGAAAGGGATGCTGCCAATGACTGCGCCTACCAAAAGGCAAAGACAGGCTGTTAAGAGTCTTGTTTCAACTTGCTGAAAGTCCCTTTGGATGGGTATCATAGCAGAATTCATTATTCCTAAGGACAAGGCCAAACTTAAAATAAATATGTACTGTTAATGAATTACAAATAAAATAAACAGAAACCAATTTACACTTAAAACATCCTTAAAGACATTTTTTAAAATTCCATAAAAACTATTAATTAAATTCAATTAAAGTACTGTGTATACATGTTTTTTTTGGGAGGGGGAGGAGGCTGGATGGAGGAAAGATGTTACATTGTACAGATTGAACCTGACTTACAAATAACCCTTAGGTACAATTAACCATTTGTTCATTTTTTTTTCCTGCTTACACAAAGCCAAACTGTTAAGATGGCCAGAAATGCTTACAGTTTTAAGTAAATCTATGACTTCTGAAATAGAAAAAAGGAGTTGTGGACAATTTAGCCTTCTGATTATAGAGGTGTCATCCAGATGCCACTTGGGGGGCAGCTTACAGTTTGGAATCCTTCTCTGACACTGTCAGAATAATTTCCCTTTGTGTTCTTACTCTTCCCCAAATCACATTAATAGAGCTGCTAGTATAGAACTCAGGACATGGTAAGTACCAAGGAATATTTGTTGACTTGAATTTGAAATTATCTTAGCAGGCAGCATAATGTAATAGTAAAGCTTATAAGCTTTGGAGTCAGACAAATCAGTCTTCCATTTATTAGCTGTGTGATTCTGGCAAGTTTCTTAATCTCTTGTAGCCCCAGTTTCCTCATGGTGCACATGGACTCAGTAGTTGCAGCATGCGGGCCCTAGAGCACGCAAGCTTCAGTAATTGTGGCGCATGGGCTCAGTAGTTGCGGCACGCAGGCTCTAGGGTACGCGGGCTTCAGTAGTGGTGGCGCGTGGGCTCAGTAGTTGTGGCTTGCGGGCTTAGCTGCTCCACAGCATGTGGGATCTTCCCAGACCAGGGATTGAACCTGTGTCTCCTGCATTGGCAGGCGGATTCTTAACCACTGCGCAACCAGGGAAGTCCAGCAATTATTATTTAAAGTCAGCCTCTTCAAAATGAAAAAAATCTAACTGAGGAAGGGAACGGGACCTACACATTAGTAGGAATCTAATGCATCAGATTATTACTCGCCTAATGTCTTACTAAGATCAGCAGCATTAGAAGACAGTGGTTTTCACTGAAAATCAAGAGAAGAGGAGAACTTCTGAAGTAAACTGGTCCACTGGTAGTGGTGGTGGGGAGGCACAGAAGAGACCAGGGTGAGATGTCACAGAGTCTGACAAGGGCAATAAAGTGGCCCTGAGCACCAGAGGAAACGGAGAAGGAGACTCTATCTAATTAACCGAGGATTCAGAATGGATGGTAGGAGGATGCCAAAACTACACTACGTTGTCTGTTCCTTTTATCACTTCGCTTAAGCCCATCTCTGTACATCCCAGGGAAGCAGAAAGTGAATTGGTTTTTTCTTTCTCGTGTATTTCACAGCTCCATGACATGTTGGACTGCTGTTATTAGCATTATATTTCAGCTACAACACGAGTTAAACACTCCTTTGGGGACTAGATTAGGAGCATGACCACCGTTTATGACATATCCTTTTTTCTATTAAAAAACACATTCTAAGTTACAAAGAACTCAAAAGCAAAACATTTGATTCAGACTTCTTCAACAAATTTGCATTCTAGACATGGAGACAATATTTAAATATAAGAAAGCATAAACTGCAATTCAAAATAGCATATAATTTAATGCAAAAATAAGTGGAGCACTTGACAAAACTGCTATAGGGGCTTAAAATGTTCAAATGGGTAGCAGAAATGCTATGAACAAAGGCACGAAAGCAACAGGAACAGAAATACAAGCAGAATGTGAGGAAACTGGCCCAGCTTTACTAGAGGGTCCTGCTGGAAAGCTTGCTCCCTAATATCAAAGACCCGTAAATCACATTTTGAGGAGTTCGGCCCTTCTTCTAAAGGCAATAGGACTTAGTAACATGATTTTAGAAAGACTAAACTGGCAGGAATATACAAAGTAGTTTAAGGACAGAGAAAACTGAGACAGGAATCAGAAAGCTACTTCAGTTACCTACTTATAAAGAGAGAAAGTCCTACAGTAAGGTTACTGGCAATAAGAAGGGGGAGAAGGGATCGGACCAATGTTTCAAAGGACTTGGCAACTGATGGATATGAGAAAGAAGGACGGATGTGAGAAAGTAGGAAGAATTAAGGATAAGGTTGTCTCAGCCACTATGATCGAAAGTATTGGAAGTTAAATATGATAGCAATTCTCATCTTAATATTTGAGACCATGAAAAATTCCTGTTTTAATCATGGAAAGTGTATGACAAATGACTCCGACCGGAAGATTCTTATGACAAGAGTCCTATTAAACCATACAGTAACTTTCCAGGTTACAAAATTCTAACCTAATTCCAAACATGACAATGAATTCAGGCTTCACATTTCATTCCAGTGATCAGTAAGGACTTCTCGTGAGTTTAAAAAATATCACATCAGGGCTTCCCTGGTGGCGCAGTGGTTGGGAGTCCGCCTGCCGATGCAGGGGACACGGGTTAGTGCCCCGGTCCGGGAGGATCCCACATGCCGCGGAGCGGCTAGGCCCGTGAGCCATGGCCGCTGAGCCTGCGCGTCCGGAGCCTGTGCTCCGCAACGGGAGAGGCCACAACGGTGAGAGGCCCGCATACCGCAAAAAAAAAAAAAAGAAAAAAAAAATACCACATCAGTTGATAACACCAAAATGCTTTGCAATAACATCCAGGACTAAATCAGAAAGAAGTTTAGCCACTTAGGTGTTGAGTAAAGGGTTTGCTATTTCTGTTCTCACATTATTACCAACTGAAAATTGAGAATGTACTTTTAATTTAAAAATCCTAATGTACTTATAATATCAAATTTCTAACTGCAGTTTTATCTTGCAAAAAAAGGGTGAGGATGTGAGCACATTCCCTTAGTTACCATGGTTATTCAGTTTAAGAGCACACCTCAAGGGTTTTTTTTTGGATTAACATGATTAAAAATAGGAATTCAGCTTAAAAATATGAAAGGTCTTTTTAAAAATTATTAAAAATAAATTTTCTATTTTTCCTCTTATTTCTTTTATGAAAATGTAATGTTCTCTGGGAGAGAAAACTCCAGGGAAATCTACTAATAAGTTAATAACTAATTAATTAATTTATTCATGCACTCAGCAAACATTTGTTAATTTTCTAGTATGTGCTAGGCACCAGGATGGGAATTAGCTGGTGCAAGGACGCTCTGACCCTCCTTTGTCCTCCTGAAAGCAGGAAACGAATCTCCCATGAAACAGATACCCTCCCTGTACCAGGAGGGTAGAAAGCATCCTTATCACCAGAAATAGGAAATTTAGAACTGAGAAGGCTATATAAACAAACCTTGTTTCTTCTTCACTTAATTACTACCCCAAGCCCAAACTTCTTTGTGTTGTCAGTTCTTCAGAATTTTATTGTTTCTTTGACTAAAAGGTATAAAAGCTACTTGCTTTGGTCACTTTGAGTTTCAGATTTTTATGGGGCTTCTGCATGTACAAAATTAAATTTGTTGTTTTTCTCCTATTAAACTATCTCATGTCAGTTTAATTATTAGGCTAGCCAGAGGACCTAGAACAAAAGCAGGTAAAAGTTTCCTGCCCCATAACATCCCAAAATGTAAATACAATCCGAAATAGAGAATCAATGAGGAAGAAGTTAGAAACTGAAGATAAAGTTGTAGGCATTAACACAGAGGTGATACTTGAAGCCATAAGAATGCATGAGATTGCTCGGCACAGGAAACAAGAGAGGTAGACCCAAACCTCCTGGAATACCCAAGTACTCCCCTAAAGTTAAAAGTTGTTTTCTATGACACCAGCCATGAGGAGCTGGAAGAAATGTTAAAGTCATTGAAACAGTAAGATATATACATAGGAGAAAGCATAGCATAAGGGATAAATATATCAGCTTAAAAAATAGATTTTAAAGCACTGAACTCTGAGAATATAAAGCAGCATGTCAACAAGAGAAAATCCTATGGAAAATAACCCAGACTTACTGTTGGATCCTGTGTCTCTCTGAGTTTGTGTGTAAATGATAACAATTTGTCCAAAGCTTCCTGAGGCATATTTGGGACCTATTTTATAAGAGAATTAAGGAAAGAAAGAATAAATTGGGATATATGATCAATCAACCAGAAATTATGGCTACTTATCAAACAATATTAGAATTATAATTTTTGAAATCTCTGATTATAGGTATCATGTTTAACCTGTGGATAAATTTGCTTATTCATTTTCTCAGGAAACACATCTGCCTCTGCTTTCTCTTTAAGAATCGGGTAAAAAAGATGTGGTACATATATACAATTGAATACTCCTCAGCCACAAAAAAGAATGAAATAATGCCATTTGCAGCAACATGGATGCAACTAGAGATTACCATACTAAATGAAGTAAGTCAGAAAGAGAAAGACAAACACTGTATGAGATCACTTATATGTGGAATCTAAAATATGACACAAATGAACCTATCTATGAAACAGAAACAGAATCACAGACATAGAGAATAGACTTGCCAAAGGGGAGAAGGGTGGGAAAGGGATGGATTGGGAGTTTGGCATTAGCAGATGCAAACTGGCATGTATAGAATGGATAAACAACAAGGTCCTTCTATATAGCACAGGGAACTATATTCAATATCCTGTGATAAACCATAATGAAAAAGAATGTGAAAAAGAATGTATATATATGTATAACTGAGTACCTTGCTGTACAGCAGTAATTAACACAATATTGTAAATCAACTATACTTCAATTAAAAAAAGAAAAAGAATCAGGTAATCAAAACCAGGCCACTCTTCATTTACAATTCCATCACCAGGACAAAACTGAAAGGAGCCTCTAACCAATTAAAAACTGGCATAGAGTGTACCCGTAAGAAACTTTTCATATATAATATCCCTTTTTGTTAGCTTCAACTCTAATTTAGGCACTTTTCTTACTGAAACCAAACTCCTTCATTTAGTAGTAATCTTATATCTATGTCTACTAAGAGATGTAAGGTATCCTTGTATAAAGGGCGGTTGCTCAAGCTGTGCATTTTTTCAAGGACTTTAAAACCACATACCTGGTGGGTGGGGAAAGGATGGATTGGGAGTTTGGGATTAGTAGATGCAAACTATTATACAGAAAATGGATAAACAACAAGGTCCTACTGTATAGCACAGGGAATTGTATTCAATATCCTGTGATAAACCATAATGGAAAAGAACACGAAAAAGAATGTATATATATGCATTACTGAATCACTTTGCTGTACAGCAGAAATTAACACAACATTGTAAATCAACTATACTTCATTAAAATAAATAAATAAATAAAAACCAACCACATACCTGAGGGGCATGATCTATTTATCAATGAACTCTGAGGAACAGTTGCCCCAAAACATACACTGATTGCTTTTAAGTACACCAATTTTAAACTAATTAAATATGTATTTGTATTGAATAATAAATTTTTACATAAATAATAACAAGTTTAAAATTTTAATTTAAAAAGAGCAGGAGTTGTTACAACAATGACTGGTATCACGTGACTATTTCAGAAATAAACTGCTCAGGGTTTCTTTGGGCATTTACATAATTGGAACTTTTAAAATTTGAAGCTCTATTCAGTACATACTCATTTATTCTTTAAATCAATCCTGTGATGTAAGAAGTAGTATCATCCCCATCTTCAGATGAAGAGACTACAGTTGAGTAATTTACCCACGATCTAGAAGCTAATCAGTAGTGGATTTGACATTTAAAGGCAAGCGATTTGACTTTAAAGCCTATGCCCTTATCCACAACCATGCTCATAAGACCTAAAATTGATTCATTCATTCTGGTATTTCAAAGGGGATGAGCGCATTTATGTAAAAAGTTAATTATTAGTGATCTAGAGTAGTACTGCCCAATAGAACTCTCTATGATGATGGCAATGTTCTTTATCTATGCTGTCGGCCACTTGAAGAAAGACTGAGAAACTGAATTTTTGAATTTGATTTAATGTGGCTAGTGCTACTCCACTGAATAGTGCAGCTCTAGAACTCCAAACGTGCTAAACACAGTGCTTGGTTAAGGCAGACACTGCAATAATAGTTTACATACACTACAAGCCACGAGACAACTAATCAGTTAAGTATAGGATACATTACAATCCCGAGGGGACCACTACTTGGTATTTTCTACAAAATCTAAGGCACTAAAATATATTTGGCCTCTCCTAATAGTAGGAACTTAAAATTTAGTCACCTTCAGCTGAATATAAAAGGAAAAGGAATCCCCAAACTGCTTCCACATGAGGAAAACGGAGAGATAGCCTAACATTCATGGTTCTCAAAGTGTGGTCCCCAGACCAGCAGCTGTCAGCATCACCTTTAGAAGTACAAATTCTCATGTTCCATCCCAGAACCACCGACTTGGCAATCTGTCATTTAACAAGCCCTCCAGATGAGTTTGAAAAATGTTGACATCTGAGAACCATTTTATGAGGAAATCTGGAAATTAACAGTGAGAAAAAGCCCAAAATATCCAACTCTGCTCAAGCAGGTGTCACAAAGACCTTAAAAAGAGAACAGCTGAAGGCAACAGGCTAGAGCTGGCTTCACTCTTACCATTTCCTTAATCACTTGGATTTCTTCACTTTTGACAAGTGGTTTCACGTAATGGAAAAAGAACATGGTTAAGAATTCTGGTCCCAGCCACTGCTGTGCCGTGCTTCCAGTAACAGGGGGTTCTGCTAAGGCAATGATTCTGAAGGAGGGGTGGACAGGAAAAATCGATCTAAAAGGAAAAAAAAAATTTTCAAAACATAACCGTTTATGTTAGAAATTAGGTCATGGTAGCTAAAGCCTAGGCAATAATAAGGCTGTACTACAGTTAAAGCTATTATCCAAAGAACAAGCTTTGAAAAAACAAGTCAGGACACTCTAAAAACCTAAGATTAAAACAAAAGAAGAATCACCAACCATTAATATTTATGATGTACCACATGCACTGATGAAACTCCATCCCTGGTACAAACCACCGTTTTGGATATGTTGTTATACTTACGATAAATTTTCTCCATAGTCCCTTGAAACATAACCCCAAACAGTCCATATTCATTTCATAGGTCCCCTGTGCTTATTTAAAATCTCCTGTCTTGCAAGGAACCCACTCTGCGTCAACCACAGAAATACCAAGAAGTATGATTCAGGATAAGAAGACTTTTTATAATATAGAAAATTTAAGGAGCATAAGGGATTGGATTAAAATTAAACTTTGGATTGGCAATAAGAATACTTAGGTCTTCAAAAGGTAGAGAAAAGTGAACTTCTATATAATTCACTCTTTTGTCATTTTATAGGAAACAATATGATTTTTAAAGTAATCTCTTTGATAAATCTCTGCTAGGGAATCTGAGGATGTAAATATTCTAGGACACGTAGAGGAATAAAATAAGACTTCCCATGCTTTGTGAAATGACTTGAGTAGTTTTTGAAGAAGGAGCTAGAAACCCTTTATCATGATCTAATCATGAATAATAGCCTCAGTTCTTATCAATTTTCAAAATTGCAGTGCAAATAGACTTTTTCAGGGTTATATCATCCTTGCTGAGAAAGGAGAGATGAAACTCAAACACTTGTGAAGATCTTCAGAAAAACAAAAATAAAGGGACCTAAATGGCGTTTCTTCATTGCCATTAACTATTGTGGTAGAACTCAAGTTATGTGATTGGGTAGTGAGAATATCAGGAGATAGGACATGTGCAGAGAGAATCAAATAAATACTCTGAAGATTACAGATAAGAAAAAGTCCTTCCAATAGAAAAGGTAGGTCCACTGAGTCCCTGACTACATGATCTGTAATCTTAGGGGACGACAGCATAATTTGTAAGTCAGGGAAAAGCAATTTTTAGAAATGGTCATATGAAAAGTCTGGATGAATTCCTAAAAGCTACCAAATACCATTTCATTTCTCTAGGTAGGAAAAAAAAAAAAAGACTTCTTTTTCCCAAGCATGGCACGGGGATGATCTGTTCAAAGGAGTTGTTCTAGGAAAAGAGGAAAGGACAACAACACAGATAATGCCTGAAAGTCCTGAGGATAACACGATCACTCATGAGTGCTAGTAATTAGACAGTCACCTAACAGAACCTGGACAGAGAAAATTCTATGATCTGAAAGCTAAAAGGAAAGGTTATTCCATTTTCCACTTCTGCTAAGTGATTTGCTATAATCCAGAAAAGTCTGGTTCATGGCCCAGCAATAGATGTTGGATTCATCCTTGATCCTCCTCTCTCCTAGCCGGGACAAAAGAAGGTGGCAGAGACAGAGCCTGCTTATTTGTGCTTTGTTCAAAAGTAAAGCTGCAAATGTAATTTTTTACTCAAGACAGTGAGGGATACTAAGTTAGGGAATAAACAAAGCCAAAATCCAATAAGCAAGCCAAAAGAGGAAGTCCAATTTACACCTTAAACCAATAGGTCAGGAAAAGGTACCATAGCTGAGCTGTAAATTCAGGCCTAGAAGAACAATTAACATGAAAGCAAGCTAGGTGGTTTTAACTAATATAGGGGGATGGTTATTGCTTATGACATGCATTGTCTGTGGCTTGCTTTCTGGTACTGACTCTAGCAGGGTACTCAAATGAGCTGGATAAAATTAAAGGGGAAAGCGGCTTCCTGGATGGCGCAGTGGTTGAGAGTCCGCCTGCCGATGCAGGGGACACAGGTTCGTGCCCCGGTCCGGGAAGATCCCACATGCCGCGGAGTGGCTGGGCCCATGAGCCACGGCCGCTGAGCCTGCGCGTCCGGAGCCTGTGCTCCGCAACGGGAGAGGCCACAACAGTGAGAGGCCCGCGTACCACAAAAAAAAAAAAAAAAAAAAATTAAAGGGGGCAGTTTGTTAGACAGCTGATGTTGACAGGCAGAGAAGTGTATGCTGACAATAAAAACAGCCATCAAACTACTGAATAACAGGATGAGAAGGATCTTTTTGTTTGTTAGGATCTCCGCAAAGGCTTCCTTACATATAAATAGGTCATACGGAAAGTCATTTCCGAATGTAGCGAGGTTCTCCAAGCCTGAAAGTTAGAGAGCAGAGTACGCCTGAGGATCAGCCATGTACTTTCAGGTGATCTGACATATCGGTGGGTAACACAAAGGCTGAAGCAGTGGTAAATAACTGAGAATTAGGAAATATGCACTACGAAAATTTAAAATCAAGGTTAACTTCAATTTTACTAGAATTTAACAACAAATAACAAATGAAACTAATGATATGGATTAACCAGATAAACAGATATTATTTCATAAAGATTAAAAAATTTTAAAGCAAAAGATCTTGTACAAAGACTTAAAAAATTAAAATACTGCGGTCAATATGTTTGTTTGGGGGCATATGTTTTTAGAGAGTAAAGTACTTTCCAATGCTTCTCTGAAACAAAAAGGAATGAATAACTGATATACAAAACAACATGGAATATCTCAAAATAATTATGTTGAGTGAAAGAAGACAGGTCCAAAAGAGTAATGTGTGTGATTCCATTTATATAAATCTCTAGAAAATACAAGGTATATAGAATAACAGGAAGCAGATTCCTAGGGGTAGAAGAAGAGGGTGAGAAGGGGAGAGAAAGAGGGATTACAAAGGGGACCAAGGACACTTTGGGGATCGTAGATGTAGTCATTATATTGATTGTGGTGATGGTTTCATGGGTGTATAAAAAAGCCAAAAATTATCAAACCATATACTTTAAATATGCAGTTTTTAATATGTCAATTATACCTCAACAGAGCTTTAATAAAACAAAAAATTCAATAAATTTCTATCTTTTGAAGGAAATTATATGCTACATTTTTGTCAAATGTGTTTAGTAAGGAATTTGAAATAATAATATAGAAGGTTTTCATAAAGATATTAATCATGAACTGGAAGCGGATTTTGTAACTGGCCTTCCACACTATAATAGTAATGTTCCAACTCAGAACCTGGAGGTTATGCAGTCCTGTACACAGTCCATATTTCTCCTTTTTTGCAATGTAGCAAACTGCATGGACACACCTAAAAAACCTTTATACCACACAGTGTCTAGTGTGATGAAAGATAGATGAGAGATAGATAGATGGATGGATAGGTAGATAGATAAATGTATTGCTGTTGTTAATAACCAGCACTGCAAGAAAATTTTTGAAGACCTTTGGTGGCAAGGACAAAACAAAGATAAGTGATAAGAACTGAGAATCATGGTTTCCCCTTCAAAAGCAGAGCAGCTAGTCTAAATCTGGTCTTGAATGAATTTTTGAGAGAAGGTTCATTCTTGTATCAAATATGTGACACATTCGTGTATAAAAAAGACATAAGCGATACACACAATAATAAGTAATGAGATCCTTCAAAGGCACAGAGCTTAGAACTTTCCCTTGACTGTAAAATGTTTAGCATTATTTTTCAAAATCAGAATTTGCATACAGCGCTTTGTTTTGAAATCAAACACAAAGACTTGGGCATAAAACCCTAGATCTACCTTGAATTTTGTTAAAAATTTATACAGCCTAATTTTCTAGCAAAGAGATCCTGAGGTTTCTGGGGGAGGCAGGAGAGTACCCACCTCGAATGCTTGAATCGTAACTATCTTCAAACATGAGTAAGAGTAAAAGCGTCCAGGGAATGTAACGGATTGAGGATTGCGCCCAATGTCCACTTACTGTTCACAACTGATGAATAAAAACTGGGAGATTATAAACTGTTTTCAATGTTTTATCACAATCAATAAAAATATTCAATAAAAATGCAAAAACGTTAGAGCATATATAATTACAACTGAGACTAGGCCCCTAATCTTTATTTCTTCCCTGAGATAACCAGAGGCCTTATTTTTGGTAAAATAAACTATTAGCAATTCATAGAAACTCTCACCTGCCTCATCTAGGCTCTGACCAACAGCAGGAAGGGACACATTTAGCAGCCTATAGTATTGTTCTCCCCCTTTCCCCAAAGAAGTTTTCTCATCAAAGTAAGTAGTTCTATTTCGGTCCTTATTTCCTGTGAGAAATGCAGGCATGGTGTCTGGTGTGCGTGGCCGTCATGTTATTTCTAACGACCACGTCCACAGTATTCCTGGCGTCTTGCAACAGAAGAAGGAAAGTCTCTAACATTTGTTAAGTTATTTCTTTTTTTTTTTAATTTTATTTATTTATTTATTATTTTTGGCTGTGTTGGGTCTTCGTTTCTGTGCGAGGGCTTTCTCTAGTTGCGGCGAGCGGGGACCACTCTTCATCGCGGTGCGCATGCCTCTCACTATCGCGGCCTTTCCCGTTGTGGAGCACAGGCTCCAGACGCGCAGGCTCAGTAGCTGTGGCTCACGGGCCTACTTGCTCCGTGGCATGTGGGATCTTCCCGGACCGAGGCACGAACCCGCATCCCCTGCATCGGCAGGTGGACTCTCAACCACTGCACCACCAGGGAAGCCCTTCTTAAGCTATTTCTAAGGGAACATTAGCTATGTCATTACCTGCGAAGAATACTAAGGAAACGATCAAGGTATATGATCTTGGTGACGGGTTAGACCCCAATGAAGGTAAGCAAAGGAGTCAAATATAATTGTATAGAAACTGGGCTTCATACTATGAAGCTGAAAGGCTTGGTAGCTCACTGCTAGTAGATGTTAATTATGAGACCCCATGTTATCAGATTTGTCATTAAAAGCCAAAGTGTTACTAATTAGTAGGTTCATACAAGGAAACATTGCTAGCTCAGAAAGTTATCTAAAACTGGATTAATAGAATTACTTTACCTTGAGTTTTCTAGAATTTATTCTAGGTTAAGATTTATTCATTTTTCAAAAACATTTACTAAGTGACCTACTATGTATCAGGTATTGTGACACTCAAAACAACGAGGTGAAGTATAGAGCAAAACAGAGTCTGGACAACATTAAAGTCCTAGGTTCCAGTTATTTCCTGAGGCCCAAGAGCATCCTTTCCCTTCCTTTGAACATGTGAGATACCCCCAAATTCCTTTTTGCAAGAATTTAAAGTTTTTCTTTTGTTGCTCTTACTTGCAGCTACAGGATTCCTGCCAAACACAAATATGAAAATTGTTCCTATCTAAAAGCCAAAAGGTATCTAAATTTATCAAACTGGGTCTAGAGGCAAAGAAGCTTAATTCTGATTTCCTTTCATTCTACCTTTGATATTTTTTCTATCTCAAAATTCCCCACAAAGAAACAAAGCATTAATAGCTGAGTTTACTTAAGACGAAGACAAATAATAATCACTTTGCTGAACTTCAGTTCTGTGCTTAGGTACAGAATAAAAGGATACAAGACTTGGGTTACGAGTTTCTAATTTATACTTCAAATACTAATGCCAAGAGTGACATATTAGATATGGACACAATACAGGATCAACTCAGCTAGGTAATGGGTCATATAAGAACAACTCATGAAAAAAATTAATTTTCTCACAGGGTACAAATTTCCCGTTTTTATGCTATGCTATGTCCTTTTAGTCAAGCTGCCTGCTCTCTACCCAATGAACACAGCCTTGAAAGATATAGTCAAGTGGTTTGAAGGAAGAATCTAACCTTTTCAACCCTAAAAGAGCACATATTTATTCTCAGAAAGACAAAAATGGGCAACAAAATTAAAGCAAGGTTAACCAGGAAAAGGTAAAGAAGTTTACTAACAATCCACATCATCGGAATGAGGCAGATTCTGTAATATGACTGTGTATAACAATAAAATAGAGAAAAACTGTTTACCATCATAAGAAAATAGTGTTTCTCAGGTTAAAAAAAGGGGGAGTGCTGATAAGGAAAGCAATTAGGCTTTCAACTGGGAGAGAGATTTCAGACAGAGAGGAGAATCCATTTTTAGACATCTCACCTCTGAAAAGTCAATAGAGTCCTGACAAATTGACAGAACGTAAGAGAAAAAAGGTGGTCAGTCCAGGAGGTTCAGTATCTAACTGATGAAGATTGCAGAAAGAAAGACCAGAGGAAATGGGGGACTGGTAGTGGAGACAGATCTAGGATGACATGTACGCTACACATATGGAGAGCAACAAATCCAGATTAGGGCTAGTGAGAACATACCATGGAGAAAGATGAAATGGACAGAAGATGAAACTGACAGAATACCTGATGTGCCTGAATGTGCCAAGATGAGATTTAGACAACAGAGGAAATGTCTGGGATGAAAAAGTGATACACAAAAAATAAGGTTGGGAAGAGGCGATCAAGGTGGCAGAGTAGGAGGAAGCTGAGCTCACCTCCCCGACAAACACATCAAAAATACATCTACAGGGCTTCCCTGGTGGTGCAGTGGTTGAGAGTCTGCCTGCCGATGCAGGAGACACGGGTTCGTGCCCCGGTCCGGGAAGATCCCACATGCTGTGGAACGGCTGGGCCCGTGAGCCATGGCCACTGAGTCTGAGCGTCCAGAGCCTGTGCTCCACAACGGGAGAGGCCACAATAGTGAGAGGCCCACTTACCGCAAAAAAAAAAAAAAAAAAAAATACATCTACTGGTGGAGCAATTCTCACTGAAAACAAACTGGAGACAGGCAGAAAGACTCTTGTACCACCAAGGGAAAGATCCACACAGAGTTGGGTAGGAAGGGAAGAGAAGCGATCAGGTTGGGACCTATGCCCCTGAGAAGGGACACAGAAGAGGAGGGGGATAACACAGGCTCAGAGATCCTCCCTGGGGAGTGAGCGGTTCGAAACATATATTAGGCACCTCAGTCCTGGGGTCTGACTGTGGGAAGACAAGTCTGTCTAGCTGGCTTGCAAACCAGTGGGACTTACAGGAGGGCTCTAAGAAACCTAGACCTGCTTGTGAAGAAGGCAAACTCACTTGCTTACTCCCGGAAACAAGGTGGAGGAAGCAGATTGAAGCTGCCTGGGGTTCTAGTGGGCTTCCAGAGCCCAGCCCAGAGCCCAGCCCAGCCAGCACTAGGCACCCGCTCCAGCCCCTCTAGCTCCAGCTCCACACTAGGGAGAAGCTGCCTCTGCAGGGCAGAGTGCTTAGCTGCGGGGGATGGAGCTGCCTCAGATCCAGCACAACATCTGAATGGGGTGAGGGTGGCCATTACTGGTGTTCGTGGAGGTGCCTTATCAGGAGCAGTCTAAAGATCTGACTGGTGTGCTGGGACCTCCCCAGCCCACGTCCCAGCCCGAGCCAAGGGTATGCTCTGGCCCCTCTTGCTCCAGCGCTGCTCCTCTCTAGGGCAAAGATGCTGTTGCTGGGAGTGGGGGAGGGAGCACACTTAGAGGGAATGGAACCCTCAGGGCTTCTGCTCCAGCACGTTGGGAACCAACCCTGACTCCAGTAGGGCGCTGACAGCCACATAGAATAGGAGAAGTCCTGGGCCACACCTGGCTCTGGCTCTAGCCCCTCCATCTCCAGCCCCATCACCTAAAAAGGTGATGGCTGCCAGCACACCCTAGGAAAAGATGTGACCCACGCTCACTTCCTATTCACCTCTCCCACCAAATCCACTGGGAACTGCATAGGGATGCTCCCACACAAGGGCACCCCTTCAAGAATGGGATAGGTAACTGTTTTATCTAATTTCATAGTGACAGAGAAAGTTAAGTAAAATGAGAAGGGAATTTGTACCAAATGAAAGATTAAGGAAAAAAACCTGAAAAAACAACTAATGAACCAGAAATTTAAAATTTACCATATAAGGAGCTCAAAGCATTAGCAATAAGAATGTTAACTGAACTAAGCAAAAGAATAGATGAACACAGTAATAATTTTAGTAAGGAATTGGAAAATATAAAAGAGAACCAATCAGAGCTGAAGCATGCAAGAGGTGAAATGAAAAATACACTAGAAGGAATTAATGGCAGACTATGTGAAACAGAAGAATGCATAAGTGACCTTAAAGACAGAAAAATGGAAATCACCCAATCAGAGAAGCAAAAATAAAAAAAATTTTAAATAAGAATAGTTTAAGGGACCTCTTGGACAACATCAAGTATACTAATATTCATATTATAGGCGACCCAGAAGAAGAAGAGAGAGAAAAGGGTCAAAAATGTATTTGATAAAATTATGGCTGAAAAATTCCTGAACCTGAAGAAGGAAACAGACATCCAGGTATAGGAAGCCCAGAGAGTCCCAAACAAGATGAACCCCAAAAGACTCACATCCAGACATATCATAATTAAAATGCCAAAAGTTAAAGGCAGAATTCTAAACTCAGCAAGAGAAAAAGAGTCACATATAAGGGAACCCCCCTATGGTTATCACGTGATTTTTCTGTAGAAACTTTGCAGACAAGAAGGGAGAGGCGGGGGAGACCTTCAAGATGGCAGAGGAGTAAGACTTGGAGATCATCTTCCTCCCCACAATTACATCAGAAATACATCTACATGTGGAACAACTCCTACAGAACACCTACTAAAGGCTGGCAGAAGACCTCAGACCTCCCAAAAGGCAAGAAACTCCCTCACGTACCTGGGTAGGGCAAAAGAAAAAAAAAAAAAGAGAGACAAGAGCATAGGGAAGGGACCTGCACTTCTGGGAGGGAGCTGTGAAGGAGGAAAGATTTCCACACACCAGGAAGCCCCTTCACTGGCGGAGATGGAGGGGTGGCAGCGGGGAAGCTTTGGCGCCACGGAGGACAGCGCAGCAACAGGGGTGAAGAGGACAAAGCGGAGAGATCCCTGCACAGAGGATCGGTGCCGACCAGCACTCACCAGCCCAAGAGGTTTCTCTGCTCACCTGCCGGGGCGGGAAGGGGCTGGGAGCTGAGGCTCAGGCTTCGGAAGTCAGATCCCAGGGAAAGGACTGGGGTTGGCTGTGTAAACACAGCCTGAAGGGGGCTAGTGCACCACAGCTAGCTGGGAGGGAGTCTGTGAAAAAGTCTGGAACTGCCTAAGAGGCAAGAGACCACTGTTTCAGGGTGTGTGAAAAGACGGGATTCAGAGCACCTAATAAACAAGCTCCAGAGACGGGCGCAAGCCACGGCTATCAACGTGGACACCAGAGACGGGCATGAGATGCTAATGCTGCTGCTGCAGCCACCAATAAGCCTGTGTGCGAGCATAGGTCACTGTTCACACCTCCCCACCTGGGAGCCTGTGCAGCCCGCCACTGCCAGGGCCCCGGGATCCAGGGACAACTTCCCCGGGAGAACGCACGGCACCTCAGGCTGGTGCAACGTCACACCGGCCTCTGCCGCCGCAGGCCCGCCCCGCACTCCGTGCCCCTCCCTCCCCCCGGCCTGAGTGAGCCAGAGCCCCCGAATCAGCGGCTCCTTTAACTCCGTCCTGTCTGAGCGAAGAACAGATGCCCTCAGGCGACCTACACGCAGAGGCAGGGCCAAATCCAAAGCTGAACCCCGGGAGCTGTGCGAACAAAGAGGAGAAAGGGAAATCCCTCCCAGCAGCCTCAGGAGCAGCGGATTAAATCTCCACAATCAACTTGTACTCTGCATCTGTGGAATACCTGACTAGACAACGAATCATCCCAAATTAAGGAGGTGGACTTTGAGAGCAAGATTTATTATTTTTTCCCCTTTTCCTCTTTCTGTGAATGTGCATGCGTATGCTTCTGTGTGAGATTCTGTCTGTACAGCTTTGCTTTCACCATTTGTCATAGGGTTCTATCCAACCATTCTTGTGGTTTTTTTTACTTTAAAAAAATTTTTTTCTTAATAATTATTTTTTTATTTTAATAACTTTATTTTAGTTTACCTTATTTTATTTTATCCTCTTTCTTTCTTTCTTTCTACTTTTACTTCCTTTTATTCTGAGCCATGTGGATGAAAGGCTCTGGTGCTGCAGCCAGGAGTCAGTGCTGTGCCTCTGAGGTGGAGAGCCAACTTCAGGACACTGGTCCACAAGAGACCTTCCAGCTCCACATAATATCAAACGGCAAAAATATCCCAGAGATCTCCATCTCAACACCAACACCCAGCTTCACTAAACGACCAGCAAGCTACAGTGCTGGACACCCTATGCCAAACAACTAGCAAGACAGGAACACAACCCCTCGCATTAGCAGAGAGGCTGCCTAAAATCATAAGTCCACAGACACCCCAAAACACACCACCAGATGTGAACCTGCCCACTAGAAAGACAAGATCCAGCCTCATCCACCAGAACACAGGCACTAGTCCCCTCCACCAGGAAGCCTACACAACCCAATGAACCAATTTTAGGCACTGGGGACAGACAGCAAAAACAACAGGAACTATGAACCTGCAGCCTGCAAAAAGGAGACCCCAAACACAGTAAGATAAGCAAAATGAGAAGACAGAAAAACACACAGCAGATGAAGGAGCAAGATAAAAAACCACCAGACCTAACAAATGAAGAGGAAATAGGCAGTCTACCTGCAAAAGAATTCAGAATAATGATAGTAAAGATGATCCAAAATCTTGGAAATAGAATAGACAAAATGCAAGAAACATTTAACAAGGACCTAGAAGAACTAAAGATGAAACAAACAATGATGAACAACACAAAAATGAAATTAAAAATACTCTAGAAGGGATCAATAGCAGAATAACTGAGGCAGAAGAATGGATAAGTGACCTGGAAGATAAAATAGTGGAAATAACTACTGCAGAGCAGAATAAAGAAAAAAGAATGAAAAGAACTGAGGACAGTCTCAGAGAGCTCTGGGACAACATTAAACACACCAACATTTGAATTATAGGGGTTCCAGAAGAAGAAGAGAAAAAGAAATGGACTGAGAAAATATTTGAAGAGATTATAGGTGAAAACTTCCCTAATATGGGAAAGGAAATAGTTAATCAAGTCCAGGAAGCACAGAGAGTCCCATACAGGATAAATCCAAGGAGAAATACGCCAAGACACATATTAATCAAACTGTCAAAAATTAAATACAAAGAAAACATATTAAAAGCAGCAAGAGAAAAACAACAAATAACACACAGGGAATCCCCATAAGGTTAACAGCTGTTCTTTCAGCAGAAACTCTGCAAGCCAGAAGGGACTGGCAGGACATATTTAAAGTGATGAAGGAGAAAAACCTACAACGAAGATTACTCTACCCAGCAAGGAACTCATTCAGATTTGATGAAGAAACTAAAACCTTTACAGACAAGCAAAAGCTGAGAGAGTTCAGCACCACCAAACCAGCTTTACAACAAATGCAAAAGGATCTTCTCTGGGCAAGAAACACAAGAGAAGGAAAAGAACTACAATAACAAACCCAAAACAATTAAGATAATGGGAATAGGAACATACATATCAATAATTACCTTAAATGTAAATGTATTAAATGCCCCCACCAAAAGACACAGATTGGCTGAATGGACACAAAAACAAGACCCATATATATGCTGTCTACAAGAGACCCACTTCAGACCTAGAGACACATACAGACTGAAAGTGAGGGGATGGAAAAAGATATTCTATGCAAATGGAAGCCAAAAGAAAGCCAGAGCAGCAATTCTCATATCAGACAAAATAAGACTTTAAAATAAAGACTATTAGAAGAGACAAAGAAGGACACTACATAATGATCAAGGGATCAATCCAAGAAGATATAACAATTGTAAATATTTATGCACCCAACATAGGAGCACCTCAACACATAAGGCAAATACTAACAGCCATAAAAGGGAAAATCGACAGTAACACGTTCATAGTAGGGGACTTTAACACCCCACTTTAACCAATGGACAGATCATCCAAAATAAAAATAAATAAGGAAACACAGGGTTTAAAAGACACATTAAACAAGATGGACTTAATTCATTTTTATAGGACATTCCATCCAAAAACAACAGAATACACTTTCTTCTCAAGTGCTCATGGAACATTCTCCAAGATACACCATATCTCGGGTCACAAATCAAGCCTTGGTAAATTTTAAAAAATTTAAATTGTATCAAGTATCTTTCTGACCACAATGCTACGAGACTAGATATCAATTACACAAAAAAACTCTGTAAAAAATACAAACACATGGAGGCTAAACAATACACTACTAAATAACCAAGAGATCAATGAAGAAATGAAAGAGGAAATCAAAAAATACCTAGAAACAAATGACTATGAAAACATGATGACCCAAAACCTATGGGACGCAGCAAAAGCAGTTCTAAGAGGAAAGTTTATAGCAATACAGTCCTACCTTAAGAAACGGGAAACATCTCGAATAAACAACCTAATCTTGCACCTAAAGCAATTAGAGAAAGAAGAACAAAAAAACCCTAAAGTTAGCAGAAGGAAAGAAACCATAAAGATCAGATCAGAAATAAATGAAAAAGAAATGAAGGAAACAATAGCAAAGATCAATAAAACTAAAAGCTGGTTCTTTGAGAAGATAAACAAAATTGATAAAGCATTAGCCAGAATCATCAAGAAAAAAGGGAGAAGACTCATATCAATAGAATGAGAAATGAAAAAGGAGAAGTAACAACTAACACGGCAGAATACAAAAGATCATGAGAGATTACTACAAGCAACTCTATGCCAAAAAAATGGACAACCTGGAAAAAATGGACATATTCTTAGAAAAGCACAACCTGCCAAGACTGAAACAGGAAGAAATAGAAAATATGAACAGACCAATCACAAGCACTGAAATTGAACCTGTGACTAAAAATCTTCCAACAAACAAAAGCCCAGGACCAGATGGCTTCACAGGTGAATTCTATCAAACATTTAGAGAAGAGCTAACACCTATCCTTCTCAAACTCTTCCAAAATATAGCAGAGGGACGAACACTCCCAAACTCATTCTACGAGGCCACCATCACCCTAATACCAAAACCAGACAAGGATGTCACAAAGAAAGAAAACTAGAGGCCAATATCACTGATGAACATAGATGCAAAAATCCTCAACAAAATACTAGCAAACAGAATCCAACAGCACATTAAAAGAAGCATACACCATGAACAAGTGGGGTTTATTCCAGGAATGCAAGGATGCTTCAATATATGCAAATCAATCAACGTGATACACCACATTAGCAAATTGAAGGAGAAAAACCATATGGTCATCTCAATAATTTCAGAGAAAGCATTCGACAAAGTTCAACACCCATTTATGATAAAAAACCCTCCAGAGGGCTTCCCTGGTGGCACAGTGGTTGAGAGTCTCCCTGCTGATGCAGGGGACGTGGGTTCGTGCCCCGGTCTGGGAGGACCCCACGTGCTGCGGAGCGGCTGCGCCCGTGAGCCATGGCCGCTGAGCCTGCGCGTCCGGAGCCTGTGCTCCGCAACGGGAGAGGCGACAGCAGTGAGGGGCCCGCGTACCGCAAAAAAAAAAAAAGAACCTCCAGAAAGTAGGCATAGAGGCTACCTACCTCAACATAATAAAGGCCATATATGACAAACCCACAGCCAGCTTCATTCTCAATGGTGAAAAACTGAAACCATTTCCACTAAGATCAGGAACAAGACAAGGTTGCCCACTCTCACCACTCTTATTCAACATAGTTTTGGAAGTTTTAGCCACAGCAATCAGAGAAGAAAATGAAATAAAAGGAATCCAAATCGGAAAAGAAGAAGTAAAGCTGTCACTGTTTGCAGATGACATGATACTATACATAGAGAATTCTAAAGATGTTACCAGAAAACTACTAGAGCTAATCAATGAATTTGGTAAAGTAGCAGGATACAAAATAAATGCACAGAAATCTCTTGCATTCCTATACACTAATGATGAAAAATATGAAAGACAATTTAAGGAAACATTCCCATTTACCACTGCAAAAAAAAAGAATAAAATGGCTAGGAATAAACCTACCTAAGGAGACAAAAGACCTGTATGCAGAAAATTATAAGACACTGATGAAAGAAATTAAAGATGATACAAATAGATGGAGAGATATACCATGTTCTTGGATTGGAAGAATCAACATTGTGAAAATGACTCTACTACCCGAAGCAATCTACTGATTCAATGCAATCCCTAACAAACTACCAGTGGCATTTTTCACAGAACTAGAACAAAAAATTTCACAATTTGTATGGAAACACAAAAGACCCCGAATAGCCAAAGCAATCTTGAGAATGAAAAACGGAGCTGGAGGAATCAGGCTCCCTGACTTCAGACTATACTACAAAGCTACACTAATCAAGACAGTATGGTAATGGCACAAAAACAGAAATATAGATCAATGGAACAGGGTAGAAAGCCCAGAGATAAACCCATGCACATATGGTCACCTTATCTTTGATAAAGGAGGCAGGAATGTACAGTGGAGAAAGGACAGCCTCTTCAATAAGTGGTGCTGGGAAAACTGGACAGCTACATGTAAAAGTATGAGATTAGATCACTTCCTAACACCATACACAAAAATAAGCTCAAAATGGACTAAACACCTAAATGTAAAGCCAGAAACTCTCAAAGTCTTAGAGGAAAACATAGGTAGAACACTCTATGACATAAATCACAGCAAGGTCCTTTTTGACCCACCTCCTAGAGAAATGGAAATAAAAACAAAAATAAACAAATGGGATCTAATGAAACTTCAAAGCTTTTGCCCAGCAAAGGAAACCATAAACAAGACCAAAAGACAACTCTCAGAATGGGAGAAAATATTTGCAAATGAAGCAACTGACAAAGGATTAATCTCCAAAATTTACAAGCAGCTCATGCAGCTCAATAACAAAAAAACAACTCAATCCAAAAATGGGCAGAAGACCTAAATAGACATTTCTCCAAAGAAGATATACAGATTGGCAACAAACACATGAAAGAATGCTCAACATCATTAATCATTAGAGAAATGTAAATCAAAACTACAATGAGATATCATCTCACACCAGTCAGAATGGCCATCATCAAAAAATCTACAAACAATAAATGCTGGAGAGGGTGTGGAGAAAAGGGAACACTCTTGCACTGCTGGTGGGAATAAGAATTGGTATAGCCACTATGGAGAACAGTATGGAGGTTCCTTAAAAAACTACAAATAGAACTACCGTATGACCCAGCAATCCCACTACTGGGCATATACCCTGAGAAAACCATAATTCAAAAAGTCATGTACCAAAATGTTTATTGCAGGTCTATTTACAATAGCCAGGAGTTGGAAACAACCTAAGTGTCCATCATCGGATGAATGGATAAAGAAGATGTGACACATATATACGATGGAATATTACTCAGCCATAAAAAGAAATGAAATTGAGCTATTTGTAATGAGATGGATGGACCTAGAGTCTGTCATACAGAGTGCAGTAGGTCAGAAAGAGAAAGACAAATACTGTATGCTAACACATATATATGGAATTTAAGGGAAAAAAAATATGTCATGAAGAACCTAGGGGTAAGAGAGGAATAAAGACACAGACCTAGTAGAGAATGGACTTGAGGATATGGGGAGGGGGAAGGGTAAGCTGTGACAAAGTGAGAGAGTGGCATGGACATATATACACTACCAAACGTAAAATAGATAGCTAGTGGGAAGCAGCCGCATAGCACAGGGAGATCAGCTAGGTGCTTTGTGACCACCTAGAGGGGTGGGATAGGGAGGGTGGGAGGGAGGGAAGAGATATGGGAACATATGTATAACTGATTCAATTTGTTATAAAGCAGAAACTAACAGACAATTGTAAAGCAATTATACTCCAATAAAGCTGTAAAAAGAAATAAAAAAATGAAAATTCAAGCCAATTTGAAAAGCTTGTTTTTTTCGGTGCAAATAAACTACCTGTTTATATTTGCCAACTTTTTAAAGCACCTTGCCTTCACTAATAAATCTCTGTGAGGTAACAAGAAAAAAAGAAAAGAAAAGAGGGTCACTTCCTCATTTGTGTTCACACAGCATTATGTAGCGATCTCTACTGTAACATTTAAAAGTTGCATTTTAATTGTTTATTTCTATATCTACCTCTCTTCATATGCAGGCAATTACTAACTTTAGGAAAAACAAAACGCATATAAGAAAAGAAAAACAACGGTAGTTTATTGAATGGTTCAGCTGTGTACAGTCCTTGTGCCATGATAATAATGCAAACACTGAATGAAGTTCTAAACAAAATGATTACCTAATATTTAGGAAGAATGGAAGATAGGAAGTATGTATGTGTAGTGGGCAGAGGGATGGTGAAAGAGAGCTAAACTGTAATTTTCCATAGTAGGAAATCAATGGACAATGCCTGACACTGAAAAATAAATCAAAAAATGTCAATGAAAGTATATTGTTTAGTGATATGGAGGTAAATATCAAAAGAAACAGCTCAGAGTTGAAAGTGGTAGCCTCTGAGGAATAGGAAACAGGAAAGTGTCTCAGGACAGATAACAGAGAACTGGCATCTTTCATTAAAAGCCTTGAAAACTATCTGGATCAAATTTCTGGCATATTTAACAATTATTTAAAAAAACAAAAACTCAAATAAAAATGTAAAAATAAGCGAAGGAAACTAAGCAGCGCTCTGATCTGTCTCCACCTATTTAGAGTGACTTCTGAGACAGAACTGAGCTGGGTTTCTATTCATGGGAGTGAAGAAAATTAGTAGCGATGAAGACAGGACGCTTCGAGAAGGAAGGACTACTAACCAGTCTGAGCCAAATCCTGAACGTGAAGCTAAGGGCCACTTTGTTCCTGAAAGTGTTTTCATTTGTAAAACTGCTTATGACCATTCGGGAGAACTTGGGTTCTTTTCATAGAAAACGGTTGTCATTTCCTGGACATTTGGCTAGAAGACACTGCTCCCTAAGTCCTAAGGGAAACCAAGGGGCAGTCTTGCTGATAGTTACTTCCCAATTACTTTGATTCATCTCCTTGAAAATACAACTGTTCCCTGATGCGTGATGTAAATAATGTACAGTAGCTGAATGTTATAATGCCAAGGTATGAAATGAGAGGTATCCTTATTATTTGCTTCCCTAAACACTCAACCAAACCACCTACTGGGGTAGAGGAATCTGATGATAGGCACCTCAGAAGCATAAATAGCTGTGTAATCAAGTGAATTTTTAAATAACTTATACAGAGATAGTAAGATTTAATATTTCCACTCTAGAAAAAAAATTCCAAGTTTTAAAAATTCTCCTTAAAACATAATCACAATAAGAAATATATGTAATTATTATTTGTAGGATTTTATTGTTTTAAATATGGTAGCAAGCCCTTTGGGGGAAGGGGGAGCTACAATCAAACAAGATTCAATTAAGTAAATAGGAATTCCCCAAAGTAACAATCTCTAATTACACGAAAATATCCATGGAAATATAATGAGACAGAAAATTACTTATAATTGCCAAACCTCCTCTAAAGGAAAGTATAGTGTGCAGCTCAAAGAAATACTTTCTTTTTAACTTCTTAATTTGAAATTTTTAAAACCCATAGAAAATTTGAAAGAATAGAATATGAACACCCATATAGCCTTCACCTAGATTTCACCAATTGTTAAGATTTTAATCAATCCCATTCAGTCTAATGGGATTTGGGAACTTTGTGTTCTCACTCTCCCTTGCTCTTTGTGGTGTGTGTATTTGTAACCATTCATCATGTCTTTTTTTTCCCTGAAACATTTGGAAGTAAGTTGTAGAAATCTTTTCATTTTATCCCTTAAATATTTCAGCATATGGCTCCTAGGAATAGAAATATTCTCCTTGCAAAAAAATCAATAGACAGAAACCTCAATTAAGTAGTCGGAAGGCCAGAAGTGGGAGCTCCCACGCCCTGTGACAATAGCAGAGCCCAACAGGAAGAAGAAAAACTTACTTTTCTTGCCTGGCAAGAGCTCAGCCAATGAGAGACTGGCAGGACTCAGCCAATGTAAAGCCACTACACTTTGAACTCTCAATTCCTCCAATGGATTCTTTGTTCACTATAGCTCTCCCGACTTCCGTTTTCCCTTTTAGAAGAGTCCTTCCTCCTCTTCTTGTTGCATAAGGACTTGCACGTGGCTTGCCATGGTTAGCGATCCTAAACTGCAGTTCTTTGTTAATCTTGAATAAACGCATTTTTGTCGGAGAAACAATTCGAAGTCTATTTGTTTTAGGTCAACCCCCTCATAAACACAGTACCATTATGGTACATAAGAAAATTAATATTAATTCAATATCATCTACACTTTCTCAATTGTCCTAAAATGTCTTTTATAGCTGTTTTCATTTCATCTCCTGATCCAGGATCCAATCCAATCTCATACATTGAATTTGGTTGTTACAGCTCTGGAAGGAATGTTAAAATAAGGCACAAAGGGTAATCTTGTAACAGGTGACAAACCCCAGAAGTCACTGATCACTTCCCAGGATGGTAGGCCCAATTAACTGTGAGGCTCCCTTTTTGCTTTTTCTGAAGTGATACAAAGTTTGGGGCCAAAATTGAATTGCTCCGGACAGCAGAAGAGGAATTATCTTCTTAAAACTAATGCTCTTATAAAATGTTTAACCCCTTATGTAAAAATAAGGCTGAAAGTACAGAGTACATCTAGGATAGCAAACTCAAGCATTAAAAAGTGCCAAAACATGATCTTGTCTAGGACACCAAATTATTAAGCTGCTCAAAGATATCTTGGATTCACCCTAGGTTTAGAAGAATAATTTTTAAAAAGGTACACTTGACAATAAGAATAAGAGTAGTATACCCCAAATTACCTCTTCTGTAGCTGCTCATCAGACATTTGTAGCTCCTCCTTTAAACGCATGTACCGGTCTTCTCTCAGCAGCCTAGAGCCATCAAAGAGGCTAAGCTCTCGGTCATGGATCAATCTAATGGGATAGGGGAAGGTCAGCAAACAAATTAATCAGTTTTGAACACTGAAGTTATTAGAGGTAGCATCAGTCAGTTAATATTTTAGTCATATGTATTATTACTGGCAATTGAGTCTAGCAATTTTGTTAAATGCACCTTTCGAAATTTTAAGTTGGCTAGTGCTGTTATACTTGGCAAAAACTGTGGGTTTCTGTACTGGAGGACAGTAGTCATGGTTCCTAGATGTGAATAGGGAGGAGGAGGAGGAGGAGCTAGAAAGGGGAAGAAGGAAGGAAATGAAAAGAAACAGCTTATTGATAAAGTAGCAGGATACAAAATTAATGCATAGAAATCTTGCATTCCTATACACTGATGATGAAAAATCTGAAAGAGAAATTAAGGAAACACTCCCATTTACCACTGCAACAAAAAGAATAAAATACCTAGGAATAAACCTACCTAAGGAGACAAAAGACCTGTACGCAGATAACTATAAGACATTGATGAAAGAAATTAAAGATGATACCAACACATGGAGAGATATACCATGTTCTTGGATTGGAAGAATCAACATTGTGAAAATGACGATACTACCCAAAGCAATCTACAGATTCAATGCGATCCCTATCAAACTACCAATGGCATTTTTCACAGAACTAGAACAAAAAATTGCACAATTTGCATGGAAACACAAAGGACCCCAAATAGCCAAAGCAATCTTGAGAAAGAAAAACAGAGCTGGAGGAATCAGGCTCCTGGACTTCAGACTATACTACAAAGCTACAGTAATCAAGACAGTATGGTACTGGCACAAAAACAGAAATATAGGTCAATGGAACAGGATGGAAAGCCCAGAGATAAACCCACGCACATATGGTCATCTTATCTTTGATAAAGGAGTCAGGAATGTACAGTGGAGAAAGGACAGCCTCTTCAATAAGTGGTTCTGGGAAAACTGGACAGCTACATGTAAAAGAATGAAATTAGAACACTCCCTAACACCATACACAAAAATAAACTCAAAATGGATTAAAGACCTAAATGTAAGGCCAGAAACTATAAACCTTATAGAGGAAAACACAGGCACAACACTATATGACATAAATCACAGCAAGATCCTTTTTGACCCACCTCCTAGAGAAATGGAAACTAAAAACAAAAGTAAACAAATGGGACCTAATGAAACTTAAAAACTTTTGCACAGCAAAGGAAACCATAATCAAGATGAAAAGACAACCCCCAGAATGGGAGAAAATATTTGCAAATGAAGCAACTGACAAAGGATTAATCTCCAAAATTTACAAGCAGCTCACACAGCTCAATATCAAAAAATCAAATAACCCAATCCAAAAATGGGCAGAAGATCTAAATAGACATTTCTCCAAAGAAGATATAGATTGCCAACAAACACATGAAAGGATGCTCAACATCACTAATCATTAGAGAAATGCAAATCAAAACTACAATGAGGTATCACCTCACACCAGTCAGAATGGCCATCATCAAAAAATCTACAAACAATAAATGCTGGAGAGGATGTGGAGAAAAGGGAACACTCTTGCACTGTTGGTGGGAATGTAAATTGATACAGCCACTATGGAGAACAGTATGGAGGTTCCTTAAAAAACTGCAAATAGAACTACCATACGACCCAGCAATCCCACTACTGGGCAAATACCCTGAGAAAACTATAATCCAAAAAGAGTCATGTACCACAATGTTCACTGCAGCTCTACCTACAATAGCCAGGACATGGAAGCAGCCTAAGTGTCCATCAACAGATGAATGGATAAAGAAGATGTGGCCCATATATACAACTGACTATTACTCAGCCATAAAAAGAAACGAAATTGAGTTATTTGTAGTGAGGTGGATGGACCCAGAGACTGTCATACAGAGTGAAGTAATTCAGAAAGAGAAAAACAAATACCGTACCCTAACACATATATATGGAATCTAAAAAAAAAACAACAAAAAAAAGGTTATGAAGAACCTAAGGGCAAGACAGGAATAAAGACACAGACATAGAGAATGGACTCAAGGACACAGGGAGGGGGAGGAGTAAGCTGGGATGAAGTGAGAGAGTGGCCTGGACATATATACACTACCAAACGTAAAACAGATAGCTAGTGGGAAGCAGCCACATAGCACAAGGAGATCAGCTCGGTGCTTTGTGTCCACCTAGAGGGGTGGGATAGGGAGGGTGGGAGGGAGACACAAGAGGGAGGAGATGTGGGGATATATGTATATCTATGGCTGATTTACTTCGTTATAAAGCAGAAACTAACACACCATTGTAAAGCAATTATACTCTAATAAAGATGTTAAAAAAAAAAAACTAACACAACATTATAAAACAACTGAAAAAACAAAAAGAGAGACAGCTGAATGACTGACTCAGGATAACCATGAGGTAAATATTAATGAACAAGGCAGATGGTACATATTCACTTGAGTCTAACATAACTCTTTAAGGCGTAGTATTATCAAAATATTTCTATCTTTACAATTACAGGATTTAAAATATCTAAAATCTTTACAATGAAATAACTAATGCTATTTCATATACCAACTATGATGGGACCTAGCCATCCACAGCACAAACAGCATTGTCTTCCAGATGTTGCAGAGGTTGAAACCTGCTGTTCTAGGTCTTAAACCAACCACTAAAGTTTCCTGATGCCCATAGTACAGTCGCCCCACAGACCTCCGCTCGGTGAGCACTGAGGAGAGGAGAGACTGCATAATGCAGAGGTTAAGAGCATGGGCAGTGGAGTCACTCAGACCTGGGTTCAAGTCCCAGCCCTGTATCTTATTAGTTGAATGGACTGGGAAGGGGAAGAACTAATCCGCCTGTTTAAATTTTTTTTTTTTTTGCGGTATGCGGGCCTCTCACTGTTGTGGCCTCTCCCGTTGCAGAGCACAGGCTCCGGACGCGTAGCCTCCGCGGCATGTGGGATCTTCCCGGACTGGGGCACGAACCCGTGTCCCCTGCATCAGCAGGCGGACTCTCAACCACTGTGCCACAAGGGAAGCCCCCGCCTGTTTAAATTTTATCTTTTATAAAACTAGGGCAATAATACCAACCTCACAGTATTGCTGTGAACGTTGAACAGCTAATGGAAGACACACGCTTAACATAGTTGTTCTCAATCTCAGCTGCACATTGGAATCTACTGGGAAGCAGTTAAAAATGCCAATGTCCAGGCCTCATCCTGGATCAATTACATCAGAATTTGAGGAGGTGGAGCCCAGGCATCAGTAATTTTTAAGCCTCATTCCCACAAGGATATTTCACGGTTGCGAATCTGAGAAACACTGGCTTAGCACGATGCCTGGTGTAAAGAAAGTACTCAATTAATGGTAGCTGCTGCTGCTATTACCACTACTTCGCCTAACAGGCAAGAGATAGCCAGTAAAAGGAGGCAGTAGGTATTATTTTGTTTGTGTTTGCATTTGCCTATTTAGAAGAGAAAAATACTGTAAATCTATAGAATGTTTATGGTAAATCACTGAAGTTTGTGATTATTACTTTTTTTTTTTTTTTTGCGGTACGCGGGCCTCTCACTGCTGTGGCCTCTCCCGTTGCGGAGCACAGGCTCCGGACGCGCAGGCTCAGCGGCCATGGCTCACGGGCCCAGCCGCTCCGCGGCGTGCGGGATCCTCCCGGACCAGGGCACGAACCCCTGTCCCCTGCATAGGCACGTGGACTCCCAACCACTGCGCCACCAGGGAAGCCCTGTGATTATTACTTTTAAGTGCTGTCAAATTGAATCAGGATTAACACAGTGTTCTTAGAATCCTTAATTACACTCAGTATTTGCACCTTGTCAAGGACAAAAAACTTTTGAATGGTTAGTTGGGGAACTAGATTATTTCACTTATTTGAAATTTCCCAATAAGTTAAAATTTAGATTTAAAAGTTAAAAACAATGTCTACAAGTGATAGAATCAAGATGTAACAAACAAACAAACAAAAATGGTATCATTAATCTCCCGAAGTGACACAAGATGGGAATATTTTCCATGAAAGTTACACACGAAGTCTTAACATCAAAGAGAATTTAACTAGGAATGTGTGGATATTTGCCCCACCTAAACTGAAATAAGAAAACAACAGTGACACAAATGTTCAAGTTTGTAAACACAAAGTGAACTTTTAGCCTGTAGAAAATATAATCAAAGAGCTATTATACATTTTATATAAGGAACTATATTTTCTCTCTCAAAAAAGAAAAATGCCGACAGTATCACCAATAATTTAGATTTAGGATTGAAAAGGAGTTTGTAAACAGTGAAGCTCTGACAAACTGCAGAAACTTCAGCTGTATGATATTGCATATATCCATCAACCTATATAAAGTTTCAAAATTACTACTTAAAAGTTTTCTTTTTCCAGCTCTTACACACAGAATTTTGCTATGGCGGTGGCTTCTCCCAAAATGTTCATTATTTGAAGTTTTACTCTACTGTGGTTAAAACAATAAAAATATCTGCTGTTCTACTTGGATATAGAATTATAAATTCCTCAGGGACTATGTAACCCAGTTTAAATTAGAAGATTGAGAAAGTTCCACGTCTGCTGCTTACGCGGTGTGTTTTTGTGTGTGTGACTCATACAGACCTTTGTAATACAGCGAATGTACCGGCATTGACTCTGTGAATGCCATCCAAGAGGACCAGCTTCCCTTCCAGAGCAGCATTTACAAGGGGTGAGGACCGCCAGGCAGTGTCTCCATTTGGAAGTGTGTATCTCTGCTGTAGCAGCTCACGCGCTGTCATATCCTGAAACCAATCCCCAACACCCACCAAAGAAAATGCAGAATTAATTTTTAAGACATGGAGGATAGTTTCTTCAGCTTTAGAGTTACCTCTCTCTGAATGTAACATTCCATACAACAACTGGGGAGTCATCTTCTCCAATCCAAAGAGAAAGATATTCAGAAGCTTTTCTTGGTCATTTGAATTTTTTTCCTATTATTCAGCCACATAATATATATAGTACGGGTTTTGTTTTGTTTTGTTTTTCTTCTCTATTTTATTTAGCATTTTCCCCCTCTTTTAAAATGTTCACTTGGTATCTACACAGATGACGGCAGTAATTTCTACCCAACTTCAAAGGAATTTAACTCAATCGGCTTTACTCCTGTAAGGGCCAAAATATATGGATTCCTTTTTAAGAATTAGAGGCCATACAAACTCACTGGGAGGAGATGCTTATCAATGATGTGCATTTTCTTGCAGTTGAGTTCTCCCAAAAAGCCATGCTAGGAACCACCACAGTTATTCATTTAAAGAGGCTTGAAAATGGAGGAAACTGAGGAGGACAGCCATCAGATGAGGTACAGGAATTGACAAATAATAGCACTTACAAGCAATTTTTTTAAATTAATTTTTATTGGAGTACAGTTGATTTACAATGTTGTGCAATTTTTAAAAGCACATACACAATGTACTAGTGCTAAAACAGTGTAACAGGTTTAAGCAAGCTATTAATAGTAGTAGCATATAAACATCTACTTACTGTAAAAAATTTTGGTGCTAATAATATGAATAACTTTTTCTTACATGTGTTAATGTTGAAGATAATAGTTTCTTTTGTGTTATCAACCTCAGATAAATTCTGTAACACTTATATCAAACAAAAGTTAAACATTTAGTCAGTTTTATCCAAAAATGTAAAGGCTTTTGTAAATTCTTTGATACCGAACTCCAGTCTTAAGAAGATGGAAAGTGAATGAATTTGTTTATAGTCACAGTGGCAACAAATCTGTACTGAAAGCAAGATTAAAATGTAAGTCTTGATCATTTCAATTTTCTCACTATCAAAAAAGTACTGACTTAGGAAGCATAAATAGGCTTACATTGAATCATAATGACACTTGAGAAACAATAATATTCAAACTGATGAAATAAAAATTCAGGGACTTCCCTGTTGGTGCAGTGGTTAAGAATCCCACTGCCAATGCAGGGGACATGGGTTCAAGCCCTGGTCCGGGAAGATCCCACATGCCTCGGAGCTACTAAGCCCATGCACCACAACTACTGAGCCTGTGCTCTAGAGCCCGCGAGCCACAACTACTGAGCCCGCGTGCCACAGTTACTGAAGTCCATGTGCCTAGAGCCCATGCTCTGCAACAAGAGAAGTTACCACGATGAGAAGCCCGCGCACCACAACGAAGAGTAGCCCCCACTCGCCGCAACTAGAGAAAGCCCACACACAGCAATGAAGACACAAAGCAGCCAAAAATAAATAACTATATAAATAAATAAATTTTAAAAATAAAATAAAAATTCACATTTTAAGGCAAGACAAGAAAAATTTAAATGTAATTTTTTTCTCTGCCCGTTTGGGCCTCCTCCCTCCCCTCTAGTGTGCATTTTGCATCTACTTTATGTATTAACCAGACCTCCCCAATGGCAGAAAGGCCTACTTAATCATAAAGATCAATTTTTCTTCTTCTGGGGCCAACCATGTAACTCCTTAGAAGACAGCATTCCTTTCTCAATCCAGTGAGGGGGTCACAACGACCCACCACTCGCCTTGTATGTGCAAACATCTCTGGTGAACTTCATGTACAAAGCCAATATATCATTTTCCTTAAAGACAGTGATTGGTGCAGAACAGACTGATCAGATGACTGGGGAGATACTGGGCAGCACCTAATGGAAGTTTAAGAACTTAAATACTTACTTATTAACATGACTATCTATGTTTCTTATATTCTATTTTACAAGATTACTGTTTCCTGCATTACCAAAGGTGTGACTGAGCCTCAGATAAAATTAATGATGATTAGGTATCTTGAAATGACTGATCAAATATATAGTTCTATCAATATAGTTCTATATATCAATGATTGTAGTAGTGTAACTCTAGTATGGGAAGAAGCAACAAAAGGACTACCTTTTCCTAGACCAAAACTGACTAGCAAGCTAGGTGGTTCAGAGGCTTCTGGCAACTGCTAACAGGGCCTAGTCCAGCTATTGAGTGACCTGTGAACGAAATCCTAGCCTGACCTGAGAATGAGTATTCCTATTGCCATGGGACAAACTGGTCACATAACGCCTCCCAAACCTTGGTCAAAATTAAGACTAAAAGGGAAGGGACTGTAAAATAAAGAATGTTGCCCACCATCCAGTTCTACAAGAATCAAGTCAGTAATCACTGCAGCCGCTGACCTACAGGGTGAAGGTCAGGATACGGCACTTTGTGCTCTGGGGAAACTGACGCAACTGGCCTTCAGGTGGTTAGATATTTTCAGAAGAAATTTTTTATGAACCTGGATTCTTGCATTTCTCCATACTTAGAAAAACACTAAAACTATTAACTAAGATGTCTGTTCCTCATGACCAGCAGCGACCTTCTACTGAGATGTGTGCTTGATTGCAGGTGTCCCCTTCGGCAAAAATCACACACACACTGACCTCTCCCTTTACCTCTTCGGAACAGTTCTCAGAGCTCTCTAAGAGACTGTCTCCTGGGTTATAATCCTCATGTTGGCTCGAGTAAAATTGTCCGTTTCTTCCTTAGATTGACTACTGATTCATTTTTTTCATTGAAAAAACTCAGCAACATAGCCCTAAAGATCTGACTTTGACACATTATCAAAATTTGGCATAACTCATTAATGTTATCTCATTTTTCAACTGTGAATTTTAAATTCTATGCAATTTATATGAGCATGTAAGACTAAATCTATCATCATCATCAGTGTTTACTGAGATGGTTCATGGTGAAAATGAGCTTATTCACACTCATGGCTATGCTACAGAACCGGAAATGGACCACTCTTGCAAGAAAAATAGGACAAATCAAAATAAATGTTGCTGTTTCATTTTCATCATTGAATTATGAAAAAAATCAAATATATATATATATACATATATAAACCTTTAAAAAATTAATATAAAAACAGGTAAATTTAAAGAAAACTCTTGGTATTAATTATTCCAGAAAAACAGTCAGGATAGAGTTACATTACATATTGTCCTAGAGCATAAAACAAACAGAAAACATGCTTTAGCACAGTGGTTCTAAGTCAAAGATATGTATCAGAAACAGCTGGAGGAAAAATATATTGATAGAAGCTTAGGCCTTATCACCCTGAAGATTTGGATTCAGTAGATCCAAGGTGGGGCTTACCACCTATTTTTTTTTTTTTTAACCACCTATTTTTTATTAAACATTACATAGGTGATATCTTAAATGACTCCCAGGTGGGAAGCACAGCTTTAAAAAAGAGACATTAACTTAATGTGAAACTGTCTCATTTATTTATACTCCTTCCTTATTCTGATAGGAATTATGAGATTGCAGGAAGATATGTATCAATAAAATGTGTAACAAAGTAGCATAAATTAAAAGGTGAAAAAAAAAGAAGGAAAAAAAGGGAAAGAGTAGGCCTTATTTCCTTTAAGCATTTCTACTGATATTCAGAAAGGAGCTAACATGAAGAAGGTATCCCACTGAAACCATATTGTTAAAGAAATGATTGGGGGTTAATTTTGAAAATCCCAGCTTCAGATTGAAAATAGATGGTTTTCTAACCCAACTCAGCTCCTTTTGCGTGGGCCCAAGAAGAGGAGATGAGGATTGTGTCTCTGGCATAAGAGGTTCGAACTCCTAAGGAGATGAGGCTAGCAACTGGTAACATTTCTTTTTTTTTTTTTAATTTTGACAGAGAAAATTCCTCACTCTCATACCAACACATCCTGAATCACCATTCTGTACAAGATATAAAAAAGCACTACTTCATTCTGTGTTGATGGATGATTCCAAAGTACATTCATATCTTGTTAATTCACACAATGTCTACAATACTTGCCTCGTTCAAATAAGTAAATATTTACTAATAAAGATGACGAGAAAGACAACCAGTATGTACGGCTCCCCTTTTCCAACATAGCAGTTGGAGACTCCCTTTTACTGACTGAAGTAAACTGAAATAATTATTTGCTGCTACACAACAAGCAGTAATAGACCAACAGAATTCAAAGCTATTAATGCCAACCACACTACAGACCAGAAATATTTTCCCTTTTTTCAATCTTCAGAGGGGTAAAAAATGGAAAACACCTGGCATTTATTAAAAGACTAGCTCAGTTCAGTTTTATCATATCAAGTCTCTGCATACTATCATGTGAAAAAGAGCCATTCTTCATTTCTAATATATCTGTGCATTAAAATAAAAACCCTCCTATGGGAAAAAAAAAGTATCCTCTTTAATAAAAGTAGTTGGTTTTCATAATTAAGATCCTGTATTGGGAGAAAAGATGAAAATTCCAGCTTTTTCTTAAAAAGATAATTGCCCCCACTTTCCATAATATTAGGTATAATAAATTATTTTCAATTGTCTGAAAGTTATTTTCCATTGTGTGAAAGTGCAAGGACACCAAAGTAAAACTGAACTTTCACAGAACAACTGAACCTAGTCAAACTTAATTAACAGAATTTTTTCAGAACAGTCTGAAATGGGTCAGTAACATGATTTCAATATTAAGCTAATCTTTAAAATGGAGTAACAGCTTTTTCAAATGTTTCTATCTATAGAATTTTTGGGTTTTAGTACCATGAAGTTGTTTTAATATCCTTACTTATTTTAACATATACTGTAACATGGAATTGTTAAAAATATATATATCATTTCCTTATTCTTCCTGCCTACACTCACATCCCTAAAGCAAGTGGAAAGACAAAATTTTAAGAAGAATTGTGCTGATTCCATATGAGCGTTTTGAAAGCACACTAATAAAAATCAAGAAAGATGAATGCCCTCAGTTTTGCATATATTTTTCTTATCCTTGAAACCTCTGAACTTAAGAGAATAAAAATAGCACTAATGATATCATAGAGGCCGAACCATTTCCTCTTTCTGTTTCCTTAAAAAATTTAGAAATAACAGGACATGAAAACTAGTTCCTTTAGAGCCACCATTGTCTAAACTTAAACATTTCACCTCCTCATTCAGATCCCTGGAAAACATCCATATATGTATATTAAGATTCTGTGTCATTTTGAATTTTGCTCTTTTGATTTGCAACAGAGAAACCCTACTAAAAATAAAAATGTCTTATTAAAATGAGAAGAAGCATAACTGCACAAAATGTACCAGAGAATATAGATTTGAACCCTAAAGCAATTATATACCTTAAATGTTTTTAGGACCTTTGAATGGTATACATTAATTTTTCTGAGATTCCCTTGAGAAACCTGGATATAAGTAATTAGTTTGATAACTGCAAAAAGTAGCTACCAGAAAATATCCTGCCAGTAGTATAAAATACTAAGAAAATCTGGGATTTAAGGGAATAAAAGAATACACCAAGACTAGCTGATGCAAGCCACCAACTTTACAATAAGGGATTAATTATGTCCATAACTATTAGTGTAAAATACTGCATAAATATTGCATAAACACAGAATGTTAATAATTTTTAGGTCCCAAAATAGAAATGAAGCCATTATTTACAGTCTAAGCACGCTCACTGAACAAAATGCAAGGCGTGCTGCCAACATTCCTGTGTCATTTATGTTTGATCTCAAACAAAAAGGCCTCTCGTTTTACACACACTGTAAAATTATTTGTAAACTCTTCCATGCTTCTTCCTAAAGTTCTTTTTTAAGCAACTATTTTTAACCTGTCACACATATAATAAATGCTTCCTTTATGTATATAATGATGGCATTACAAGACTACCATGATTGTTTTCAGTTACTCTGCTATTAATGGAAGAAGCCAATTTTGATTCATTTATAGCTCTCTTTACTGTAACCAGTGGGATCTATTTCAAGATGATCTACTCTAAAGATTTATTCCATGAACATAGAACAAAATTCTTCTGACTGAAGCTAACTAGAAGTCAAACCCACTATGTCACAACTGACCCAACAAAAGGACATCTTAATACAGTCATTCAATAAAATATAAAGTCAAGCTCAGTGAAAGTGCAAATAATGTAATATGTATTCCAAGAAGACACCCAATCAAATCCCTTCTACTATCCTTGCTGTAGTACAGCAGCTAGAAAACTGAAAACATCATTTCTTAGATGCTTTTGCAGCTAAGTTCTGTACACAACCCAGGTTGTACAAAGCATTCTCACATACACAAAACTGGGAACTGAAAAAACTGGCAGTGAGAGTGAAGTGCCAGCCAGCACAAGGAAACTCGCTCTTCTAGAAAGCTATGGCTGAAGTTCTCCAGGCTCTGTCATTCCCAACTGGGTAAAATCTAAACACTGTGCCCTATCTCTCCCAGAAATTCTATAAGCTACGTAATACTCTAATAAATCCCTCTCAGTTTTACACAGCCAAAATGGATTCTATTGTCCGCAACAAAAATCACAACCTAAGGAAAATAATTTTTTACAAGTAAAACCAACTTTATGAAAGCTTGTTTAGAAATGTTCACGGACCACTACATATATAAAAGAGGGTAAGAACAGTTTCAAAAAGGAAGGCAAAAAGCAGAGATGTTATAGAGTAAAATCCCAGGACACACAAACTGAAGAACCACATTTTATTCAAATGGTACTGCAAACTTTGCTACATTTTATCACATATGTTTGACTGTTAGGAGAACAGGTGGGAAAGTAGCAATCAATTCTAGTTTAAATAATATTTGCCTTATAATAATTATTGGGTTGGCCAAAAAGTTTGTTTGTTCATTAACATCTTATGGAAAAACCCCAAACAAACTTTCTGGCCAAACCAATAGTAACAAAGTATAAAATCAAAGTTGTGGTATGTGCTAATAACCTGTTCAGTATTCAGTAAAGACACATGGGGCAGTTACAGCATTTGGCCTCACTCAACAACACTCAAATCCCTTCTAGTCAGCCAACATGGAAAGTAGCAGAGTTGAAAGAATGGGTACAGTATAAGGAAAGCTGGGTTTTCAATTCCAATTCTGTGACTTATAATATGATAAATGGGTGAAGTGAGTAAAATATCTTTATAATTAAATGAGATAATGTCTGGCACCTAGTGGGTATTTAATAATAGCTGAATCTGAATCAATTGAAGAATCAAAATCCTAATACATTAAAATTTAAATCTAACAATAAATCTAAGTTAACAGTTCAGAACACTAATAAAAGTATAATAACAATGCTGTATGACAAAAGAAATTCTTGTCTTAGAATTTAAAGTAAAGGTAATATTGAAACATAAAAATTAGTAAAGAAAAGTTGACAGAGCTGATCCTTTAAAAATAATGTAAATTTTTCAAAATGTATTTATCCATTCCTTCATATACTGATTGTCTACTACACGCAAGTCACTGATCCAGGTGCTGAGGATACAGCACTGAAAAAGATAAAACATGGATCCTACATTCCAGGGTGAAGAGAACAAAAACAGACAAAGGAAAGGGAACAGAGGGTGAGAAGGAAGGGAGGGAGGGAGGAGATGCAAATAAAAAAAATATACCATGGGAATTCCCTGGCAGTCCAGTGGTTAGGACTCCACACTTTCACTGCTGAGAGCGTGGGTTCAATCCCTGGTCAGGGAACTAAGATTCCACAAGCCGCGTAGTGCAGCAAAAAAAAAAAAAAAAAAAAAAAAAAAAAAAGGGTGTGTGTGTGTGTGTGTGTGTGTGTGTGTGTGTATATACGTATATCACGATCACGTAGTGGTCAGTGCTGCACAGAAAATGTCGGGTAACGTGATAGCAAATGGCTCCACGGGTCAAGGATGCTTTCTCTAAGTATACTGAAACTGTGGTGATTTAAATGATGAAAGGCCAAGTGAAAATCAGGGGAAGAGTGTTCCAGGCTGAGGCAATATCCTGTGCAGAAGTCCTGAAGCAGAAAAAAGCTATAGATAGATTTAAGGGACCGAAAGTAGCCACTGAGGCTGAAACATAACCAGCAGAGGGTCCATCAGGGAGAGAGATGGCTGGAGAGGCAGGCATGGGTCAGATCAGGTAGGGCAGTGTCTCTCAACCCTGGCTCCCTGTTAGAATCACTGAGTAGCTTTTGTAAAAATCCTGAAATCCGGGTCACACCTCAAACCAATTACTTCAGATTCTCTAATGGTGGGGGCTGGACAATGGAAATTTTTCAAAGTACCTTGGGTGTCTCTAATAGGCAGCCAAGGTAGAAAAGCACTGTTGGAGGGCTCATAAGTCAAGACTAGGGGTTCTTATTTTAAGTATAATGGAAAGTCATTGACAGATTCTAAGCAGAGAAATAGCATGATATGATTTAGGTCACTCCCACTGTTCTTTAGAGGATGGATTATGAAATGTAACACACTCTAATTAAATAGTTACAAATATTTAATGTCTGCAAAAGAGACTAGAACTTAAATATTCTCACCAAAAAAGAGATAAACTTAAAAATAACTATCTATAAATGTTCAACCACCATAACTGAAAAGTGTAAGACATTGATGAAAGAAATTGGAGAAGACACAGATAAATGGAAAGATATTTACACTCAAGGACTGAAGAATTAATATAGTTAAAATGTCCATACTACCCAAAGAAATCTACAGATTCAATGCCATCCCTATCAAAATTTCAATGGCATTTTTCACAGAAATAAATTAAACAATTCTAAAATTTGTATGGACCATAAAAGACCCTGTATAGCTAAAGCAATCTTGAGAAAGAAGAACGAAGTTGGAAACATCACACTTCCTGATTTCAAATTATATGACAAAGCTATACTAACCAAAACTTTATGGTATTTCCATAAAAACAGACACATAGATCGATAGAATGGACAGCCCAGAAATAAACCCACACATATACGGTGAACAAGTTCATGACAAAGGAGCCAAGAATATATATTCAGTAATGGTGTCAATAAATGGTATCCAGAAAACTGTATAGCCACATGCAAAAGAATGAAACTGGACCCTAAGTTACACAATACACAAAAATTACTTCAAAATGGATTAAAGACTTGAATGTTAAGACATGAAACCATAAAACGCCTAGCAGAAAATATAGCTGTTATGGTCCTTGACCTTGGTCTTTTGGATTTTTTTGGGTTTTTTTTGGATTTGACACCAAAAGCAAAAGCAACAAAAGCCAAAATAAACAAGTGGGACAACATCAGACTAAAAAGAAAAAGTTTCTGCACAGCAAAGAAACCAACACAATGAAAAAGCAACCTACTGAATGGAAAAAGCTATTTTCAAATGATATAACTGATAAAGGTTAATATCTAAAATATATAAATAACTCATATAACTCAATAGCAAAAGAAATCTGATTAAAAAATGGACAGAGGGGCTTCCCTGGTGGCGCAGTGGTTGAGAGTCCACCTGCTGATGCAGGGGACACGGGTTCGTGCCCCGGTCCAGGAGGATCCCACATGCCGCGGAGCGGCTGGGCCCATGAGCCATGGCCGCTGAGCCTGCACGTCCGGAGCCTGTGCTCCACAACGGGAGAGGCCACAACGGTGAGAGGCCCGCGTACCGGAAAAAAAAAAAAAAAAAGGACAGAGGAATTGAATACATATTTTTTCAAAGAAGATATATAAATGGCCAACAGATACATGAAAAGGTGCTCAACATCACTCATCATCAAGGAAATACAAATTAAAACCACAATGAGATATCACCTCATACCTGTTAGAATGGCTATCATCCAAAATAAAACAAAAACAAAACAAAAAAACAAGAGATGACAAATGTTGGTGGGAATGTGAAGAAAAGGGAACCGTTGTGCACTGTTGGTGAGAATGTAAATTGGCGCCACCTCTATGGAAAACATTATGGAGGTTCCTCAAAAACGTAAAAATAGAACTATCATATGATCCAGTAATCCCACTTCTGGGTATATATCCAAAGAAAACAAAAACAGAATATTGAGATATCTGCACTCCCATGTTCATTACAGCATTATTCACAATAGCCAAGAGTGTCCATTAATGAATGAATGGATAAGAAATTGTGATACACACACACACACACACACACACACACACACACACACACACACACACACACACACACACAGAGGAATACTATTCAGCCATGAAAAAGAAGGAAGTTCTGCCATTTGCTGGACCTTGAGGGCATTGTGCTAAGTGAAATAAGCCAGACAGAAAAAGCAAAATACTGTATGCAATCACTTGTATGTGGAATCTTAAAAAAAAAAGTCAAACTCTTAGAAATAGACAGAAGAGTGGTTGTCAGGGACTGAGGGGTGGGGGAAATAGGAAGAGGTTGGTAAAAGGGTACAAAGTTTCAGGTATAAGATGAATTAAGATCTGAGTATATAATATAAAACATGGTGACTATAGTTGATAACTCTGTATCATATCGTTGAAATTGGCTAAGAAAATAGAACTTCAATATTATCCTGAGAGTGAGCTTGCATGCGTGAGAGAGGAGTAAGTGTCTGTTAATGTCCAACTGACATAACTGATGTGTTCTTAAAAACTCTATAAAGTAGGGCTTCCCTGGTGGCACAGTGGTTGAGAGTCCGCCTGCTGATGCAGGGGACGCGGGTTCGTGCCCCAGTCTGGGAAGATCCCACATGCTGTGGAGCGGCTGGGAACCGTGAGCCATGGCTGCTGAGCCTGCGCGTCCGGAGCCTGTGCTCTGCAATGGGAGAGGCCACAACAATGAGAGGCCCGCGTACCGCAAAAAAAAAAAAAAACCTCTATAAAGTAAAATTTCATATGCCAAATGCATTTTCCAGCAAATTCTCAAAAATGGGTCCAGGGTTGGTGGGTTAGAGCTACTGGAGATGTCCATAGCTATAGCGGATCCTGCAAAAAGCAAATGATGTTAGACTAACAATTGGCTGTGGGGTGGGTATGGCGGATGGGGAGAAAGCTAAGAAACGTGCCATGGCTGCAACACTCGACAACGCTTTCTATTGGCTTAATGTGTCCCTTTTGGAACCTTCCTCAAAAAACTAAAGCTGTTCTCTCTGAATCGCTCCCCCATGGGAGATACTGTGCAGCAAACGCCTTTCCCTATGTGGGAGATAAGGAAGAGTTAATGGATTCAGGGGGCATCATTGAGGATAAAAGTGGAGTCTCCTGCTTGAAGCAGCACTGAAAAATGTTTGCTAAGGTTAAAGAAATAGACTGCTGAAGTGTAGCAGGGCAACCCTCCCACCCTGTCCATCTTCCCACCTATGTGAGGGCATAATGGGCACCACTCCTCACCTGCATAGAGGCTGCCAGCCAGCAGCTACCTGAATCTGGGAGAGCTTCAGGGAACCACAGGAAATGAACACGAAGCATCCCAGGAGCTGGGCTGGCCAATGTCCCTCTTCAGGTTGTTAATTTCTCAACAGTAGTCAATAGACTGTAAAATCAGGATTTTCACAGCTTTTACTAGCTTAAACCCCAAGCTACTTCAACTCAGTTCCCAGAGGCACTAGTTGAACTCTGCCTGTTAATGCCTTTCCCTTTGCTGTTCTTTTTGACTATCTCTCTGGTTCTGCCAAATGGTTTTCAGTTCAAACACCTCAGAAAGCCCTGTTTCTATGAAACTGGTTTGTAAATCAGCAATAAAATTGAATATATTCAGAAAATGGGCTGGATCCTGAGTAATTGGGGTTTTTTTTAATAGGGGAAGAATAGAAAAACAAAGCACTTAGAAATCATAAAAGGCAACTAGATGACACAGCTGAGAAGTACATATTTACTTTTTATTTCCAAGAATAAAACATATTTATAAAACATACTGTACTTACAGAAATTTGTGAAAGTCAAAATCAAATCAAAGTTATGGGGCCTCCCTCGTGGCTCAGCGGTTAGGAATCCACCTGCCAATGCAGGGGACACAGGTTCGAACCCTGGTCCAGAAAGATCCCACATGCCATGGAGCAGCTAAGCCCGTGCACCACAGCTACTGAGCCTGCACTCTAGAGACCGTGAGCCACAACTACGGAGCCCACATGCCACGACTACTGAAGCCCACGCGCCTAGAGCCCATGCTCTGCAACAAGAGAGGCCACCGCAATGAGAAGCCTGCGCACAGCAAGGAAGAGGGGGCCCTGCTTGCCACAACTGGGGAAAGCCCGCGCACAGCAACGAAGACCCAATGCAGCCAAAAATAAATAAATTAATAAATTAATTAAATAAATCAAATCAAAGATATCCTCTTTCTTTTCTTTCTTGACATGTTCCTCATAAGAATATAAATACATAACTTCATCGTTAATCTCACTAACCTTTAGCAAATCCTTACTCTTACAGTGATCTCTGGTGACTGTAAGTTCCTGAAGACCTTAAAAGATTTCCCTAAGACCCCCAATCAAAATTACTGTAAAGTACATTTAAAACAAAAGTCCTAACTAATAGAGATGGTCAAGCATAACAATTTGTTCTCAACAACAGTACTTCGACTTCATCACACAGTGTCCTTAAGTTTGGAGCTATTCTACAGAGAATCCTCAAATTTGAAATTCTTTCCCTCTTCAAGTTTATGGATCCTATGTTTCTGGATCGCCAAGGATGGTAAATGAAATACCTTTCAGGCTGGAATTCCTTATTTGGTAGGATTCCTTGGTTACTTTTGTTTTCTTCCTTGAGCAAATGGATTTGGTCTTACTGTAATGTTTATTTTTATACACATGCCCAAAGGCCTCCTGGTGTGCTTTTATAAATCTAATAAATACTTCATAATAACTTAACTTGTTAACATAACACAAAAGATGTTGTCCGTTACTTAAAATGTACACTGTTTCAATTAAATAAGGAGCCTAGTACATATTTGCAAAGTTATAAAAGATTTCAATATCATGTTTGGATACTTTTTTTTAAAAAGCAAATGTAAAACTTACTGCCTTTTAAATGGCAAATTTATGCAAATACAACAAGATGAACCTTTATAACATATATTGCACAGTTAAACTTTACGATACACTTTGCGTTTTTAGAATATATAAGTTTAATAAGTTATCAAGTTGAACCAGCAAATAACCTACCTTTTCAATACATAACTTTGTACTATGTCCTATCATATAAACACTCCAAGTAGTTCTAATTGCAAGCTTAACATAAAATACTACAACTGTCATTACACTCAGCTTTTGAGATGATTTCTGCATCAAAACAAGAGCCTAAGATAATGTTTCACAAAGTTTCAATTATAAAAATAATACACTGTTGAGATGGACTTCTATCAGTTGAAAACAACCATTGATTTTTGCAAACTCCTCCATTCCTCCTTTCTATTATGTTGTTTTTGAAAAGCTAGCAAGTAGAAAAACAGACCAATACTGAAAAACAAACTGTGATGTAACAAGAACCCTCGCATTCTAAAGCAAATCAAGCTAATGTGAAGGAAAGCATTCCAAATAAAAACAGATGATACTTTTAGGGCCTCGACCCAGTTTCCTCTCATCTCAGAGTGAGCCTCTCATTGTCTGTTACTTACTGTTTTTAAAGATGTACAGTCTAGTAGGCAAGAAAATGACTTGAAAATTAATAAGCTAGGACCTGCTGTAGACGCTTTGTTTGAGGTATAAACTCTGGCACTTAACCTTTCTCATCCTTAATTCTGAAAGCCAGGAAATACCACTTTACTGGCCTATTTTAGAGTAATTATAAATTTTAGTAAATAACTTGAATCACTTCAAAGAGGCTGCAAAAAGCTATTATTAAATTGTCACAAAATTTTATGTTTGAAAAACATAGGAAATACACAAAAGATTGTAATTCTAAAACTGAAATGAATTTGTCTCAAAACAGCCTCCTGCCTTGTCCTGTAAGAACTAATTAGTTCTCAAAAATCAGAAATTGATCTAAATAATTCTATTGCTTTTCTGCATTAGAGAACGCTATAAATGGAAAAGCTCTTAAATGTGTTTGATGGGGAGAATGACAACAATGTTTGAATAATCACATCTATCCCTTACATACTTAAAAACAAAAGTCATTCTACTTAAAATAGTTTAAGATTTCCCAAGCCTCTAGGATGGTGCATATTCAACTGAGTATCTTCTTTATGCCAAGCCCTATGCTGTGGTCTAACCTGCTGCATTCTCAATCCTGTTAGACCCAACCCTGTTTTATAAACACCCCCATTTTATAAACAATATTTTGTAATTTTTGCTTTATAGCCTTGAAAAACTCCATAGGTAATATAATATACCTATACACATAACTTCAAGTAAAAATTCAGGATAATGCCTACATTTTATTTTAGGGAAAATAACTTGTTAATAAGTAATACACACTTCAACAAATGTATGAGCACAGCTACACCATAAAATATCATGAAGTTGGATGCTTGCAGCTACATGTAGAATCACTATGCATATGAAAACTATACACTGAAAGAGGTGTGCTACATTTGTAACTCAAATACCATCAGTGGCAATGTTCTCAGTGGTGTGATCTTCCAGAATGGTCAGTGTAGTAGGCAGAAGAATACCCTCCACAAAGATATCCATATCCTAATCTCCAGAACCTGTGAATATGTTACCTTACATGGCAAAAGGAACTCTGCAGACGTGGTTAAGTTAATGACCTTGAGATAGGGAGATTATTCTGGATTACCCGTGTGGGCCCAATCTTATAATCTGAGTCCTTAAGGTTGGAGGATGTTTCTCAGCTGTGGTCAGAAAGAGAGATGGCAGCTTGAGCAAGACCCAGTTCTCCGCTGCTGGTTCTAAAATATAAGGGGTTATGTGCAAGAACTGGACAGAGGTCAACGTAGAAGCTGAAAAAGGCATGAGTGAATTCCTCCCTAACCTGGGTATAGGGAAAGGCTTTCTAGCCATGACTCAAAATCTAAATGCAATAAAATAAAATATTAATACATTTAACTACAAATTTTTTTAATTTACAAGGAAAAAACTAATTTATTCATAAAGAAAATCAAAGTATAACTGACAAACTGAGAGAAAAATTTATGCAGCATATATCACAGATAAAAAGCAAATATGCCTAATATTAGAAACTTAAATATTGAGAGGAAAGAAGACCAAAAACTTAGCAGAAAAATGGGCAAAAGAAATGAACAGATAATTTACTAAGGACAATAATGGCCCTTAAAAATAGGAAGGATTTTCAATTTCTTTCCTAATATAAGAAATGCAAATTAAAACTACTTAGGGGCTTCCCTGGTGGTGCAGTGGTTGAGAATCTGCCTACCAATGCAGGGGACACGGGTTCGAGCCCTGGTCTGGGAAGATCCCACATGCCGCGGAGCAACTAGGCCCGTGAGCCACAACTACTGAGCCTGCGCGTCTGGAGCTTGTGCTCCGCAACAAGAGAGGCCGCGACAGTGAAAGGCCCGCGCACCGCAATGAAGAGTGGCCCCTGCTTGCCACAACTAGAGAAAGCCCTCGCACAGAAACGAAGACCCAACACAGCTATAAATAAATAAATAAAAACAAAAAACAAACAAACAAACAAAACTACTCCTTATATATCATTTCTAACTATCAAATTGGCAAACATTAAAGAGCTTGGTGGCCCTCTCTGTTGGCATTGTTGGTGGGAATGCAAAATGGTATAATCCTTACAGAGGAAAATTTGGCAATACCTAACAAAAGTACACATATATTTACCTATTGACCTAACAATTCCACTTCTAGGAATTAATCCTGAAGATATACTTCTAACAATGTGAAAATACATATGCAAAGGTTATTCATTGCAACTTAGTTTGTAATTACAAAATATTGGAAACAATCCAATTGCCCATATATAGGAGACTGGTTGAATAAACTCTGGTATAACCACATGATGGAATAATATGCAACTAAAAAAGACAAAGAATGAGGAAGAGTTCTACGAAAAGACAACTACTCCTCGTTTATAATTTCTATTTCAAAATTCAGAGGATGTAGAACTTGCATGATGACATACATTTTTTAAAAATAAATTTTATAATAAAAGAAATTTGAAGGAATTGAGGCAAGTAAATTCCTAGAGAGCCTTATGAAGGTTATTCTTTGTGGGAAAAAGAAAAAATACTAAGAAGACAGAAAGGATGACAGATTACAGCAAAATAAATCAAGAAAACAAAATGATCTACAGAATCATACAGAAAGTTAGTCTCTGAGGTTGAATACAAACTACTTAAATGAATACAGACTCTTGAAATCTTCATGAAAAAAGTGCAAATTCAAGACAAAGTCAAGAAGCAAGTAAAAAAGTCCAAGACAGGGCTTCCCTGGTGGCACAGTGGTTGAGAGTCCGCCTGCCGATGCAGGGGACACGGGATCGTGCCCCGGTCCAGGAGGATTCCACATGCCGCGGAGCGGCTGGGCCCGTGAGCCATGGCCACTGAGCCTGCGCGTCCGAAGCCTGTGCTCCGCAACGGGAGAGGCCACAACAGTGAGGCCTGTGTACCGCAAAAAAATAAAAAAAAAAGAAGTCCAAGACATAGGTCAGTGAAAACATACACAGGAAGAAGGAGGAATTGTAGATTAGATGGAAGATGAAGAAAAGGATTTTGTTTGAGTTTAGCTATAGGAAGAAAAACTTAGCTAAGGGGTCAAAAATGATCCTAAGACTTCAACGTGTTTTAGACAGTGATTATGTTCATTGTAAGTCTCTTAAACTTATTTGACCTAAATTTTTGATTGGAGTTGACTCGGCTTTTAATCCAAGTAGTACTTAAACAGAAAAACAAGATCTCAGATCTGGTGCTGTTTACGATGGTGTGGAAAGAAATCTGGAAATATGCCCTTATCTGGTTGTGAAAGAGAAGAATAATAACCTGTATGTCTTCAATACTATGAAATCACTGACTTCAACACTAAAAAAAGAATAACCAGTTAAAAGAATCTGACCTAACACTTGAGCCAAATGATTTAAGATTTTTATAACCTATTATAAAACTTATTTTATGTACAGCCACAAATCTGTGTAAAGGCTCTGTTTTTCTTTCCCTTCATATGAAACCCAGTTCTAAAAATAGTCAAGTCTAAAAATAAGGCAAAACCCACATATTAAGTGTAGCTTTATACATGTACAAGTAACAGGGAAATCTCTACATCTTCTAGGAAAACAGATGTTGAGTTACTTATTCCCACTAAATTCTCTATGTTGGGTCAAACTTCTGGAAATTTTTTGTTAATATGGGCTATATTATTATAAAACCAAAATCTAATCTTTAATCTTATTAAATTAGTTCCTCTGTCCCAAAGAAATAGATGAACGTTACTAATAAATATGAAATTATAAGCAAAAAGAGTCAAATTAATCTCAGCAGCTTGGTTTCTATCATAAAAACCAACTAATTAACAGCTTACAAAACCTGCAAATGTCAATAAAATGCCTAATATATGCTTTGATCCAGTTCCTGGAAAGAAGCCATATGGAGAGAGAAAGAAACAAACTCACCTACAAAACATGTTTCCATTATTACACTTCTCTATCCCTTTCTGAAGTCTATACTTCAGAAACCATTTTTCTCTCCCAGACATTTCTCTAAAGATTAATGAGCAGAAAAGCAAAACTGGAAAAGGGGTTTTCAGAATATGTGATTACTTTCCTCATCTCTGTACCAGTTTTCCCAACCCTTGAAGGACATCTATAAGGTAGATAGTGTGTATGCTGAGGATGGGCAAAATATTCTTATGGCAAAACTTGTGTGCCTTTTGAATATCATCACCCATGTTTGTCAGATAGAAGATTAATAAGATATGACTAAATGACCTTATCCTGTGGCAGAAATTAGAAGAGACTGACTTCATATCTCAGAAGAGTCTCAGGTAATAGAATGGTCTGCCATCAAATTGAATAGTATAATTTTCCTATCTTTGTTTATTTATCAATCAACAAACAACAGGAAAGTTAAAAAATACATTAAAATAAAATAATATTTTTGTGAACTTATTGTCACTCTCCAAAAATATATAAGAAAATCTGTTCTCAACCTATTAAACTAATTCTTTCATACATAAAGATAACATTCTCAATGGCAGGATACTTTCGGTAGTTTTTCAGTGGAGCTGAGAGAGCTTAATTGATAGATATATACATACTCTCTTGTTTGGTTCTTTTAATGGATAGCAGGTTGAGGTGACCGCAATCTTCACAGTTCAAGCATATGCTCATAGGATAATTTATCACTACAGTGTAAGAATCACTGACTAAATTGACTACAGAAATCTGATACAGAAAGAGTACTGTCTGGAAAAAATTGATGAGGCATAAATTATTTCCAGCTTTCATTAGAATGGGAGTTTTTATTATTTATTTATTTATGTTTTGCGGTACGCAGGCCTCTCACTGTTATGGCCTCTCCCGTTGCGGAGCACAGGCTCCGGACGCGCAGGCTCAGCGGCCATGGCTCACGGGCAGGGCCGCTGCGCGGCATGTGGGATCTTCCCGGACCGGGGCACGAACCTGTGTCCCCTGCATCGGCAGGCAGAGTTTCAACCACTGAGCCACCACGGAAGCCCCGGGAGTTTTTATTTTAATGTAAAAAATAATAATGTGTACAACTTTAGAAATACTAACAAATGGGGATGGAGTCAAAGAGAAAAGAAATATTATCCTCAAAAGGTCTTCTCCAAATGATTTCAAAGCAATGGCAGCTGGAAAGGTTAAGTTATGCTTGTATTTATCCTAGACTTATAAGTGGAATATGATATATTTATAATAAAATTTAACTTGTTTTAAAAATATATTGATGATTTGGAAATTTTTTTCTCTCCATTATTTGGTAGAAAAGTATTTTCATTGGAAACTAGAAAGTTGATGGTTGACAGGTTGGTGAGATGATAAAATGCCATCCTCAGATCACTTCTAACCTGAGCTGTGGAAAGGTATAGACAGATGAACTAGCATATTGAGCTAACCATCACCAAGAGGATGATTTTCTAAGAGGGCAGGGTATTCTTCATTGCATCTTCCATGAATTAAGCAAAAAATATACTCCCCTCTCCTGCCAATTTCCTTACTTCCCTTAAAAAATCCAGTAGACCTAGAATCTATTCATAAAGACTCACTTTAAAATATATTTTTGAAAAACATATATAAATATATATTTTTTCAGTGGGTTCTAAGACTTGTCACCTGCTGTGTAATGTAGAAATTTATTTTCTTTCCCCTACATGTTTATTGCTCAAGACTCAGGATATCAGTACTGGTTTAAGTCTCTTCACCTTAATTCATATTCTTCATGATTTCATAAGCTTGGATCATATGCTTCTTCATAAATTTCATCTTTTAAAATCATGGAGTATTTCTTAGTAAATATTTGAATCTTTTAAGTCCTTAATCAGTTAATTATCTTTTCCTATTTTTTTATATAACTAACTTTACCTGTATTTCTAGAAATACGATAACAAAAACTGTACAAAATAGTAGGAGGTATAAATCCTCCACAGTTTTATACCAAGGCAGGATGCTTTCTCTTTCATTTCCAAAATTCTTTTCAAAGTAACTCAAAATACTAAATGATACCTTAGTGCTTTGAATGAGTTAAGTTACCCAGAAGAAAGAAAAAAAAATAATTTCAGGGAGAATTCTCAAATATCTTTTACAATAGATTTTTCTGCTTATAGCCCAAAAGTTACCAGTACCATGTGATTATAATTGCTTCTAACTCTGGCCAATTCAACCCATAGGCACAAAGTAACTTAAAGCAGCATGAAAAAACTCTCAACAGAATCATTTGAAATGTGAGCTGTTAACAAAATTTTCTATGATAAGGTCACAGCAAGAAACTGGTTTAAACGTCATTTTTCAAAAATAAGAACAATTTTAATATAAATATATTTATTGTCAGTAATAATTAAAAAGTTAAACAAAAAAATAAACTAAAAACACAAAATGCTTCCTAAAATGTAAGTAAATAGTATATCACATCCACTATCCAAAATTGTTCCAAGAATAAGAAACAGACTCTGCTAGAGGTAAAAAGATACCATGACCAGCCAAACACGAATACGTAGAAATCAGTAAATTAGCAGGATAAAAATGTCTTAGAGATATCATTACAAAAAAATACATGACCGAAAATTTCACTCTGTAAAAACACGAGCTGTAAGTTTGCTTTTTTATAATACTATATTCAGCATGTACGTCCACCAGAATAATCCATTCAAAAATACTTAAGAATAAGTTTAACCAAGGAGATGAGACTTGTACACTGAAAATTATAAAACATTGCTGAAAAAAATTTTAAAAGACATAAACAAACAGAAATTCATCTACGTTTACAGAATAGATGATTTAATATTAAGATGACACTACTACCCAAAATGATCTATAGATTCATTGCAATTTCTATCAAAATCTCAACTTTTTTTTTTTTTTTCATAAATAGAAAAAACCTATCCTAAGATTCATCTGGTATCTCAAGGGACCCTAAATAGCCAAAACAATCCTGGAAAAGAAAACAAAGTTGGAGGTCTCATACTTCCTGATTTCAAAACTTACTATAAACCTATGGTAATTAAAACAGTGTGATACTGACATAAGGACAGACATATAAACCAATGGAGTAGAACAGAAAGCCCAGACACAAACCATCACATATATGGTCAGTTGATTTTTTACAAGATTGCCAAGATCATCCTATGGAGAAAAGACAGTCTTTTCAACAAATGGTGCTGGGAAAACTGGATATCCACATGCAAAGATTGAAGTTGGACACTTACTTTACACCATATACAAAAATTACATCAAAATGGGTTAGAGACCTAAATGTAAGACCTAAAATTGTAAAACTCTTAGAAGAAAACATAGGGGAAAATTCATGACATTGGACTTGGCAATGATTTGTTGAATATAACACCAAAAACACAGGCAACAACAACAAAAAGATAAATTAGACTTCATCAAAATTAAATTAAATTTTGTGCATCAAAGGATACTATCAAGAGAGTTGAAGAATGCTCAACATCATTAATCATTAGAGAAATGCAAATCAAAACTACAATGAGATAACATCTCACACCAGTCAGAATGGCCATCATCAAAAAATCTAGAAACAATAAATGCTGGAGAGGGTGTGGAGAAAAGGGAACACTCTTGCACTGTTGGTGAGAATGTAAATTGATACAGCCACTATGGAGAACAGTATGGAGGTTCCTTAAAAAACTAAAAATAGAACTACCGTACAACCCAGCAATCCCACTGCAGGGCATATACCCTGAGCAAACCATAATTCAAAAAGAGTCATGTACCAATATGTTCATTGCAGCTCTACGTACAATAGCCAGGACATGGAAGCAACCTAAGTGTCCATCAACAGACGAATGGATAAAGAAGATGTGGCCCATATATACAATGGAATATTACTCAGCCATAAAAAGAAATGAAATTGAGTTATTTGTAGTGAGGTGGATGGACCTAGAGTCAGTCATACAGAGTGAAGTAAGTCAGAAAGAGAAAAACAACTACCGTACCCTAACACATGTATATGGAATCTAAGAAGAAAAAAAAAAAGGCCATGAAGAACCTAGGGGTAAGATGGGAATAAAGACACAGACCTACTAGAGAATGGACTTGAGGATATGCGGAGGGGGAAGGGTAAGCTGTGACAAAGTGAGAGAGAGGCATGGACATATATACACTACCAAACGTAAAATAGATAGCTAGTGGGAAGCAGCCGCATAGCACAGGGAGATCAGCTCGGTGCTTTGTGATCACCTAGAGAGGTGGGATACGGAGGTTGGGAGGGAGGGAGACGCAAGAGGGAAGAGATGTGGGAACATATGTATATGTATAACTGATTCACTTTGTTATAAAGCAGAAACTAACACACCACTGTAAAGCAATTATACTCCAATAAAGATGTTAAAAAGAAAAAAAAGAGAGTGAGAAGACAACCACAGAATGGGAGAAAACATTCGCAAATAATATATCTGAGAATGCCTTAATATGCAGAATATATGAAGAACTCTTACAGTTCAGCAACAGAAGACAATGCAATTAAAACATAGGCAAGGAACTTGAAAAGGTATTTCTCCAAATAAGATATATAAATGGTAATAAGCCCATGAAAAGATGCTCAATATCATTGGTCACTAGGGAAATGCAAATCAAAACCACAAGTTACTACTTCACACCCATTAGGATGGCTATTATAAAAAGCAAAGCAAAATGAACACAGAAACAAAACAAAACAAGAAAACAGGAAATCACAAGTGTTGACAAGGATGTGGAGGAACTGGAACCCTCATGCACTGCTAGTGGGAATGTAAAATGGTGTGGCTGCTATGGAAAACAGTTTAGCAGCTCCTCAAAGAGTTAAAGGTAGAATTACAATATGATTCAGCAATACCACTCCAACATATAACCTGAAAGAAATGAAAGCAGGGACTCAAACAGATACTTGTACTCCAGTGTTCATAGCAGCATTACTCACAATAGCCAAAAGGTAGAAACAACTCAAGTGTTCATCAACATATGAATGGATAAACAAAAATATTATTCAGTCATAAAAAGGAATGAACGTGTGAGATATGCTATAACATGGATGAACCTTGAAAACATAATGTTAAGTAACATAATCTAGAGACAAAAGGACAAAAAGTGTATGATTCCTTGTGACCACCTAGAGGGGTGGGATAGGGAGGGTGGGAGGGAGACGCAAGAGGGAGGAGATATGGGGATATATGTATATGTATAGCTGATTCACTTTGTTATAAAGCAGAAACTAACACACCACTGTAAAGCAATTATACTCCAATAAAGATGTTTAAAAAAAAAAAAGTACATGATTCCATTACATGAGGTACCTAGAATAGACAAATTCCTAGGGACAGAAAGTCACATAGAGGTTACCAGGGTCTAGAGGGAGGCAGAGAATTTATTATTTAATGGTTATAGAGTTTCTATTTGGGAATATAAAGCTTTCTAGAAATAGCTAGTGGTGATGGTTTCACAACATTGTGAATGGACTTAATGCCAGTGAGTTGTACACTAAAAAAAAATGATTAAAGTGATAGAATGGATAAACAACAAGGTCCTACTGTATAGCACAGGGAACTATATTCAATATCCTGAGATAAACCATAATGGATAAGAATCTTAAAAAGAATGTATATATACATATAACTGAATCACTTTGCTGTAGAGAAGTTAACACAATATTGTAAAACAACTATACTTCAATTAAGAATAAATATTCAGCAAAAGAAAAAATAAATAAAATTTAAAAAATGGTTAAAATGGTAAATTTCATGTTATGTACATTTTACCACAATAAAAAAATAATAATCTATTTGGTGAATACCTAATTATCTCTCACTGCTGCTGAAACCTATTTTGTTTAGATTTCCAAATTACTATTACATGTACTGTGTGTGTGTGCACAGGCTTGTAAAATGGATCTCTCTTGAAAAACAGACCCTGGTATGTTGGGCACATCAGATATCCTAGAACACACTTTCAAAAATTCCAAATAATTATAGCTGCACTCCAATTTGATAGCTGTTTCAGTTATTTATCTACTTCAAAATTAACAGGTACAACTAAAGGAAGAATATCCACAAATTCTGCTGACGGTCCAAAAGTATGTTTATAGCCCAAGTGCTAAAAACGAACTTCTTACCTGATAGAGCATGATAGGTTCTATATTGTATCCTAAGGTATCTGCAAAGTTCTTAGCGATGACTGTTTTTCCACAGCCCTACAAATGGAAACATAATCATTCAAGGGATAAGTCAAAACCACCAAAAGTCAGGAAACAGAACTTAGCAGTGAGGCTGCTATTCTTACTTTTCCTCCAATTAAACATATGTCCTTAACCATGTGAGACTGCATCATTTCAGCCAGTAGTTGTTTATGGCTTAAAGTTTGTATAAAACGGTCTGATGTGCAAGGTTGACTTAATGGCCTGGTTCCAGCTGGCACCTATAAAGAGAGGTAAATATAATATGCACATGTTTTTCTCAAAATAATAGTTAAATGAAAGCATACAACTGCCATTTAAAAGCCCCTACTAATTTCCTGCTCAATTCAATTCTATACTGTTTTTGATATTTCAATAGAGCAACAATTATTTTCTCATTCACACATCTGATAATCGTTTTCATCAAACTTCCAAATCAATCATCCCTCTAAAATTAAAGTCCTATGTTGTCAGACATTTTCATATGAATCAAGTAATTTTCGTACTATTTATAACTTATAATAACAATGTCACTGCTTGAGAATGAAGGTTTTTGCCCAAATTTCAGTTATAAGTACAGAATTTAAAATCAGTCTACTGGGATCCTCCAAAATCACCAAAGATCTCCTGATTTTTAAACTGTCCACAAATCTTTTTTCCACTCTTATTTTAGTTTGCCACTCAGAAGCATCTGTTCTTAAAATCTCCCATCCTTCACACCTACTTCCTTTTATTTCCTATCTCTTCCTTATTAAAGTCTCCTGGATTTCCATGCCCTGCTGGGGACTCCGGACTTGATCATACTGTAGGCAAGACAAACCCTAAAGAATTACAAGTTTGGAAGTGACAAGATCAGATCTGATTTTAAGAAAACAAATGGTGGTAACATAGAAGGCTAACTTGAAGGGCCGGGAGGCAATGATGTTAGAAAGCCATTACCAAAGGGAAGCAAATAATGAAAGCTCGCTCACATCTCATGTCCCTGGACATTCTGTTCAAACCGCCTGAAATGTCCTATCACCTTTCCACTCCTGGGCCACTGGAAAACTCCTGTGTCATAAGACTTAGCTCAAGCCCCATCTCCTCTCTGAAACTTTCTCTACTCCTTCTCCTGACTCCTGGTGTTCCTTCCATCTCTACATCTCCATAGCCATTCCAATGCACTTCTTACTCATCTGCCTCTATCCTAGACCATCAGCTGTGAGGTCACTCATCTGAAGGAGACAGAAGAGTGTCGTGTGGAGTGTGCTGTCTAGAAGGCCCAGCTGTGCCATTTGGTAGCTGGTGACCATGGGTGAATTGATTACCCTCTTCACATCTGTTTTCTAATCTATAAAATGGAGATAATAAAAGTTATCTCCGGGGTTATTGGGGGATGTAAATGGCATAATATATGTGAAGAGAAAAATACAGTAACTAGTACACTGCAGGCACTGAGTGGATTTTAATACAGAGCCTGGCTCATGGTAGACATAATCAATGTTTCGTTTGATGATTGAGTAAATACAGTGACCTGAATAAGTATTACTAATATCACGTTCAAACAAACAAAAAAGCCTATCATGAATGCTTGCTCTGTCATAACATAAGAAGGCAAGCATTTATTCTTTCCTACATTCACTTACAATCTAATTGTCAGCATTTTTCAGGCTGTGTTTCCTAGTGTTAGCTTCCTATCACCTCTTAGGGTTCTTAGGACCCTCGAGGGAAGGGTTAGAAAAAGGGAGGCAGGGCAAGCAGTTGGAGCTCTATGAGCAAATATCGTTCCCCTCCTCTAAAAACTGTTCAACTACAACAGCTCATCTTTTAACTGTTTCATGTAGCTGACAAAGATTTTATTTGAAAGGAGCATTCCCTAGTTGTTAAAATACGTTTGAAAACAGGGCCTTCCCTGGTGGCACAGTGGTTGAGAGTCCGCCTGCCTATGCAGGGGACACGGTTTCGTGCCCCGGTCCGGGAAGATCCCACATGCCGCGGAGCGGCTGGGCCCATGAGCCATGGCCGCTGAGCCTGCGCATCCAGAGCCTGTGCTCCACAACGGGAGAGGCCACAACAGCGAGAGGCCCGCGTACCGCAAAAAAAAAAAAAAAAAAAGTTTGAAAACAATGACTATTTCTTACCAAGGACTCAGAACACAAAATGCTTTCATTGATAAACACTTTATTTGATTTTCCCAGAGGCTGACTTTGGTTTTTGATGAAAAGCTATCCCTATGCTTCTCCTGAACTTTTCCAGTTTACAAACATACATGACTCTGGATATATAGATATACAGATACACGTATATGGATGTGATGCTATGGAACCAAAGAAGACTTATATGGGAATCATAAACCCAATTTAGGTCATAAAAATGGACAGAACAAGGCACATCGTAGAAAGTACAAACCTTGATTCATTCATTACCTTAATGGTCACCTCTTTTTCTGCAATCCGGATGGTCACAGAAGCTTGGAAGACATGGTTTTCAGTCATCTTCTCCACTCTCACAACCTCTTCAGGAAGCAGAGAGCTTCTTGAATCTTGGAGTTCAAAGCGCTGTAAAATTACCAAAAAGACATGTAATTTACTTTTTATTTTAGTATTAATGTTGGATATTTGGAAGGTTCCATCTTAATGAGAACTGAAACCCACTCTATGTTATAAAAATAAAGGTAAAAAAATTAATGAGAATTTTTTCCCCTATTTTTACAGATACCACTCATTCTACTTAAGCTAATTACTAAGGTGATATGAAAATAGTCCCTAAAATTTACTAAATGCCAAGAAATGGAATCGCTGAGTTTCTGATCTGGTAGAAGTTTGCAGCCTACAATGCTTGATAATCGAAGGTTCCAGTTTCCTAGAAAAGGATGATGAGACTCTTGAAAACATGCTAAAGGAAATTAAAATAAGGCCTATATCAGCTGATTTCTTAAATCAATTCAAGTTAATAGCTGCCTGGACACCAGTCTGCTGATTGCTTGTGTGGTTAGTTTAATTGATTACAATAAAGTATGACAATCAATCTTCCACAGTATCTGGCACAGTGCCTTCTACAGTGTAGGTTCTCAATATTTGTCAAACTGGATTTAAAAGGCCCAGACCACTGATTCTTTCTCCATGTAGACCAATGATCAATGTTCTAACACTAGGTTACACCCCCTAATCCCAGCTCGTTATATAAAAAATGCACACAGAGAACACAAATAAGTATATGAAAAATGAGGATACTAATTCAAAATTAATTAAATCCTATGCCCTACTAATAGCAGCATGTTCACTATGAAGAGCTGAACTCATTTTTAGTGTTAAACAGGCAGAAATTATTCTCCCCAAGTCCTACAATACTTTTATAACATTATCACTATAGTGAAAGACTTGAAACTCAATGAAAGAACAGATTACTGCTTATTCAACAGAATGACTCAACTCTAGAAAATACATTTTGGGGAAGAAAATTATTTTCAACTTCAACACTGTAAACATAACAGCCCAGATCATGTTTTCATTGCTGTGTCTTAAGTACTCAAGACTCATTCCTCTTCCCAAGCCTAAGAAAAATTGTTTATTTGTGCTACCATAAAAAACATAAGTTTTATACTTTGCACAGTTTATATATGCAAATTCCCATGGTGTCACACAATGTGGTAGGAATTGCTTCCATGCTGTAGACAAATAACAATCATTGACACCATAATTTCATGCCAAAAAAAAAAAAAAAGGGTACACTGTATTTCAAGGAGGTTCAATTTGGAAAGGAAGCCTTAGCAAAGTAATTAAATTCACTGGAATTTAGAACCTAGACCCATTAAATTCTAAGAAAATATATATATGAGCTTAAAGGGTATGTTTTCACTCCAGCCATAGTAATGTCAGTTTAACTTGATAATAGGGTTAATGTCAGAGCATTTATATTCCAGAAATGAACACTAATGCCTTGAACCACACTTGCTGTACTGGTTATGTCCTTATAAATAATTCAAACTAAAATATTTCAGTAGAATAAAAATAGTAGGCTAGAATACACTAAAATAGGAAAAGAACTCAAGTTGCAAGGTGAGTTACCATGTGTTGGCATAGGAAATTTAAAGACTCTTAATCAAAAAGAAAACTGAGGAGTAAAACAGATATATAATTCTTCACAAAATTAAGGCAAGAAAAGACAATCACTTTTCTTCTCTTACATAAGTAACAAAATTCCCCTTTTTCCTTTTTTTTTAAAAAACTCTACAATCAGATTTGAAATAATTCCTGTTTGTAATATGGATCCTCAATCAGTGCTCTATGTTCCCCTTAATTATAAAGGTCAAAATAAAGGCCAAACAAAATGAAGCAGCATTGACTACTTTCTTTGGAAAACTCAACTCTTTAAAGGTATTCTATAACTTTATAGAATTTGTATGACTAATTTTGAAATTAGAGACCAGAAACGCATCAAAGTGTTTTCTTAGTAAAAATGAAGACCTTTGTTCATAACGGACTTATCTAGACACTGAATGCCTTCTCCTGGTTGTGTCACAAAACTTTACATTGCTTCATTTTATCAGAACTCTGGCATTTTCTTCTACCCTATGTACCCTTGTTCCCAAGGCAGTGGACTTTGTGCTGATGGGCATCTAGGGAGCTCATCTGTAATCACAGCCTCTTTTCTTAAACACTAAGTACTCTATTTCAATGACCAATGCCAAAGTAGCTCAGATGTTAATTAAATCAAAGATGAGTTCTAGTTCTGTTTTTCAGAGCCTGGAATGAATCTTAGAGTGAACTATACAGTCAGACTGGTAGTTTCCTAACTCCTTGAGCATAGGAATTAATTTCCCCATTTCCAAATGGTTCTTCATTATCTCCTTAACACCATTCCACCTTCTCCTTTTTCCCCTCCCTCTCCCTCACCCCTTCTCACACACACAGCAAATCCCTTTCATCAGTGGCTGTTATTTCACCGTCCCTAGCCCTGCGTCTATTCTTTGCTGCCTCTTCTACTTTCCTTTGCCTCTTTATTGACCATTACTTTCCCCTTGCTTCTTTATGCTTTTCTTTTAGATTCTGCCCCTAACTATACTTTTTAGCATTTATGAGGAACGGCTTTCTGCTAGTTTTATTTTGTTATTATTATGATTGACATCACCAATCAATGAAAATACTGTTTCTTGGGTTGGCTGATATATGAAATAAAATCCCACAGAAGTAACTAGAATCTATTGTTCCATTCTCCTGAGCCCTTCTCACTATTATCAGCTGCATAGAGAGTACTTCTGTACTCCCAAAGACCCTGTGTATTCTTTGGGATAAGGGAGAAACTAACACCATTCCATATGTCAAATTCTGGCCTCCAGAAAATGAAGGGCCTATACACAAGACCACAACCGTTTAGTGTTCACATTCTACCTCCTCCTTAGAAATCTATACACCTTGACCCAAACCGTGTAAGAAAAACAAAAACAGTCTTTCATAAAAAGGAATTATTTGGGGTGAGTCAATGACTCTCTCTCGCCAAGGGTCCGCTTGAAGTGGTTCCCACTGGCCAAAACCTGGGATAATTTTAGCATCAAAATAAATGACGATAGTAATCAATTATAACCCACTGAATAAAATAGGGATCCATAAGTGCATATTGATATAAATGAATAAATTAATACATGGAGGAGAAGAAAAAGCTCTTCCTTAGTGTAGAATGCCTACTAATAAATGCAGAAGGAATGTTTACACCCCATTACTGACATGACAATGCCTCCACGGGTGGAAAAGAAGAGAAGACAAGGGAAAGAAAGAAAGATGGAGAAAGAAAAGTAGGAAAGAAGGGTAAGAGAGAGATGAGAAGAAGGGAAAAGAAGGGACAAGAAGAGAAAATGGGAAAGGTAAGGAAAGAAAGTGAAGCAGACACATACTTTTTTTTTTTAACATTGTTATTGGAGTATAATTGCTCTACAATGGTGTGTTAGTTTCTGCTTTTATAACAAAGTGAATCAGCTATACACATACATATATCCCCATCAGATACTTACTTTTAAAACAACTTCCATAGCCATCTTCCCTTCATGTCCTAGTAAAACAGTGTACGGGTAAAGCCACCGGATTGCATGTTCGATGGACATCATAGGAAAGGAATCCTATTTAGGAGGAAAAGTACATAGGAATGAAGAACACCTAAAATAATCACAGAAAATTTAACCAAAATGTACATATGACATTGAAATTGCATTATAAACAATACCCAGTAAGTTTCTCCTGTTTTCCAGAAGTCTACAAAGGCAAATATTCATTGTTTCCTCTTCTTGTTCCACACCCTTTCCCTCGGTAAACTCACCCACTCTCATCTTTCAGTTGCCGTGTATGTGTTGATGGCTCCCATGTCTCTGTCTCCAGTCCTGACCTTTTTCTTGAGCTCTAGACCTATACTCTCAATTGCCCATTAGATGTGACTATACGGATGCCCCAGACTCCCATTCAGCATGTCTGAAACTACATGTCTGAACACACTTCCCTATCCTACTCATTCCAAAGTACCTTCTCTTTTTCCTCTACTCCTAATCTGAGTTAATCTCATCCACATACTCCTAGCTTCACTGTTATAACTACAGAGTTAGAAAGTGTTCATTATCCTCAAATCCTTCCCCCCAGATTGCTTTCCCAAGTCGGTTTACCCTACTTTAAAAAGTCTACTAACAAGGACAACTAGGGAAATTTCAATATGGACTGTCTATTAGATGGCATCACAGAATTATTGTTAACACGCTGAGGGGTGTGATAACGGTGTTCTGGTTATGTAGAAGAATGTTCTAATTCTTAGAAGTTGCATACTGAAGTACTTAAGAATACTGACTACAATTTACTTTCAGAATTGTTTAGAAAAAAATGAGAAAGTGCAAACAAAAGTGGCAACATGTTAAAAGTTGGTGATTCTAGTTAAAGGGATTATGGATTTACGTTTTGCTATTTTTGAACTTCTTCTTAGATCTGAGAATTGTCAAAGTAAAAAGTTCCAAGGAAAAAACAAAAAGAATGAAAAGTAGAAGATGTGATAAATAGGAGGAAAAATGCTGTTCCAGATGTATAGAACAGTGTAAACAATACCTGGGAAACCTAACACCCTGACCCTCAGGAAATGTAAAATAAAAAGCAACAAGAGATTAAAAATAAGTCTCTCGTCTAAGTGGTGTCACTACTACCTTGGATTATGCTTTCCTTAGCAGAGTCTCCTACCTGTTCCCTGTGCATCCACGCTCCCCCCACCTCACCTCGCTGCCAGCAGAGATGTCTTCCTCCAACATATATCTGATTGCCACACATCCCATCTACTTAATAATGTCTAATGGGCCACTTGTCCACACCAGAAAATACAGACAACTTCACTCACCATGCAAAACACTTCACAATAAGGTCCTAACCTTTCTCTTTGGCACACATGCTTGCCCCAGTGATACAATTTATTAGCATTCTCCGAAAAACACACCAGGCCCTTTTGTGATTTAACACCTTTGGCCCATGCTGTTCCCTCTGCCTAGGGAACACTCCAGACGCTACTGTCATGACCTCCGTGAAACTGTGGTGGACAACGTCTGTTTTCCACCAAATCCCCTCACCCATTTTCCTCCTTCATGTGCCTCCCAGCTTTCCCTTCCAACAGCCAGCTGCTGCAGGTCTTTCCAGGAAAACTGCCCTTGAGCTCCTGGAGCCAGCCTGGCTCCCAGAATGGGAGAGCAGCTAGTGCCTGGGAATGTATGCCCCCTGGGACGATTCCTAACCAGTGAGACTGACAGTGCCGAGTGCGAAAGTCCCAGCTCCCCTGCCTCAGGTTGGGGTGAGTCTGAGGCACGACTTACACTGCCGCAGACCTCTGCATGATCAGGTAGAAGTCCTCCTTCCCTCTGTGGAACTTTCACCTGAGCTGCATGTCTACCTTCCCCCGTCCAAGACTGTAAGCTCTTTAAGGACTCAGAACACATCACTGGTCTCTGCACAGCTTCCTGGGCTGCACAGCAAATTAATCTCAGGCCTTGCAATATTTATAGAGGAGTATAACAAGGCAAATGGAAATGATTAATCTCCAAGGGTTAACTTTTAAGCTTTCTTTGCCACATTTGGGTATACCAGTCATTAACTTATTTTATACATACCAGGATTTGAACTGCAGCTGGTAAACTATCTAAAGGAAAATCTGGAAGTCCAAGAGTAGAAGATTCTTGGGAACAGAGAGTGGTGGCAAAGGATAAGAGTTGAGAAATTCTAGGGGAAAACAAGAAGTGATACTAAATTTTATTCTAATAGTTATAATACATAAAATCTGTTACATATAAAATAGCTGGGCCAATTTAATTAATTGAAAAAGTTGACATCCACTATTTAATTCTTAGGGAATAGTTCCATATTATAATATTCCATTTCAAACTCAAGCTGATTAGGTTCACAGATATATTTCTTAAATCTGTCCCAATATGTGAGGTTTTTCATAACCTGGCCCAAAATTACTCTGCCAGCGTCACCTCCCACCTTTCTCAACCTAAGTCCAAACTCCAGCCTCTGGGAGCTTTTCACAGACCCAAGAATAAGGCATATATTCTCATGCCATGCTTTAAAAACTTTTTCTTAGAATTCCTTAATTCCATTCTCTATCAGTCAAAAGCCTACTCATTCTTTAGGACCCATCTCAAATGGCCCTTATAAAGTCTCAACCACAACATCCCCCAATACTCTGAAATTATGGCCCTTACCACACTGTTAAAGTGAGGTATTTATACACATATCTGTAAACTCTACTAGGTCTTGAGTTTCTTGCATCAAAGACCATGTCTTATCAACTTTATCATTAGCTGGTTCCATAGCTACTGAAAAATTCTTCAAACGGTTGTTGAATGAATGAATGAATCAGTTGATCAATGAATGGGCAAAACAAATTCAATGTTAAGTGTCCATATATATATCTGAAATACTTACTTCTCAGCAGAAACATTGGCTCCAACTGAATACAACAGTTTAAGTTGGTCCTAAAATAACATAAAACAAATCAAATTGATTAATAAGGAATGTAACAGATTAAATGCAAATGTTTGACAGACATAATTCAACCTTTTAATTAATCAGACACTATGTAATTAATAGCAAAAAATCATTTCTTGATACATGTCATTTCTAAAAGAAGAGCTGGTCTTTTAAAAAAATCTTTCAGACAAATAATACCACAATAACTTTTCTTTCCAGTTTCCAGAGATTTTCTTTACCTTTGTATCCATTTTTCTTTCCATCAACTACTGAGGGGGACATCTACAAACACAGTAACATTTTTATAGTAATTGAATTTATTATAAACAGGAAAACTATTTAAAAAATAAATTATCCTTAAGGGAAGAGGGGCAAGATAGAAGAGGGGATTAAGAGATATAAGCTACTATGTATAAAATAAGCTACAAGCACAGGGAATGTAGCCAATATTTTAGAATAACTTTAAATGAAGTATAATCTATGAAAATATCGAATCACTATGTTGAACACCTGAAACTAATATTGTAAATCAATTATACTTCAATTAAAAATAAATAAAAATTTAAAAATAAAATAAATTATCCTTGTTCCTACTTACCTGGAAGGGTAGATAATAAATATCTCTGGCTTGAAATCGAGACCGGAGCGGGGGATCTAATGGATTCCCAGAGTACCTAGGTACTGGCAAGCCCAAGGCGATCACTCGGAAATCTTCACTAACTCGGACAATCTTCCAAGCATCCAATTCTGTTTTGGTATGATTCTAAAAGAGTAAGAAATCAAAAATTACAGCATAATGATAGAGATCACAACTGCAAGAGTCAGGCTAAGGAGTTTATGTCCTGACTGCTGGGTAAACTGTATTGGAGAACGCTCTTGAAGCCAAACTGTCAAGGAAGGGAGCAAAATGGAATCAGGAACAGGATACCAGGGAAGGCTCACAGAATGAAGACTGGTGTTTGAAAGGAGAAGCATCCAGGAACAAAGGCGATGTGGGTCAGATCTCTAAACCCTAGTCAATAACACAAAGGAACAGTTGGAAGAGCAAGGAAAATAAACTGGTTCAAGCTAGAAGTTGTAAAATGGTAGTTCTAGAGGGGTAGACCACCAGCAGAGCAGAGACTGCCCAGGGACCTTCAATAAATAACTATGTTTATGGATATATTTCTACCAAGGTATATTAATAATAATAAGTAACATTCTTTGAAAACTTAATACATGATAAGCACTTTCCATGAATTTTTCTCATTTATTTTTCACCACAATCCCAATAGACATTTAATTCCTTTTCATGGATGAATAAACTGACGTGCAAAGGAGTTACATAACTTGCCCACATTCCTGCAACTACTACACGGTGGACCTGAGACCGGAAACAGCGTAGATTTCGGAGTCACAAATCCTGGCTCTAGTGCTTGGTGCACATTCTAGCTAAGGGACCAAAAACTTATTATCATACCCTCTGAGCCTCAATTTTCTTATCTATAAAGTGGAAATAATACCACCCATATTACTATGGCTGTTACGAAAGTTAAATGTGATAATGCATGTGAAAATGAAAGTAACTGGTCCACAGCAGTCACCTGTTAAATGTCATACCTTCCTTCTCTGCCTGACCCTTCCAATGTTTCTTCACTGTTCTTCAGCCTGTGAAGAGCCCCCCAGTCCCTTGCTGTTGTCCTCTTTATACCCTCTTATGTCACGGCATCTAAAGACTTCATTGCACTTATTAATTCAACAAATAGACATTGAGCATCTACCAGGTGCCAGGCATTGTTCTAAAGTTTGAGATGACAACAATGACGAAATTCCTGGCCTAGTGAAAGTATGATCTAGTAGAGGGAGGCAGACAATGAGCTAAAAACATAAGTAAATAAATCATGTGGGATATTAGAAGACTCTGTGGAAAAATATAGAGCAGAGTAAAGGAGTATGGGGGCACAGGGCACATTGAAGTATTTAATAAAAGGGTGAGGGCAGGCTTCATTGGTAATACAGGCAGACCTCGGAGATACTGCAGGTTCGGTTTCAGACCACCACAATAAAACACCTATTGCAATAAAGTGAGTCACAAAAATTGTTTGGTTTTCCAGTTCGTACAAAAGTTACGTTTACACTACACTGTAGTCTATGAAGTATGCAACAGTGTTATGTCTAAAAAATGCACATACCTTAATTTAAAAATATTTTATTGCTAAAAAATGCTAACCATCTTCTGAGCCTTCAGTGAACAGTCAGCTTTGGCCTGGTAGAGGATCTTGCCTCGGTGTTGGTGGCTGCTGACCGATGAGGATGGTGGCTGCTGAAGGCTGGGATGGCCATGGCAGTTCCCTAAAATAAGGCCACAGTGAAGCTCGCTGCATCAATCGACTCTCTGAAGCAGGCACTTCTGTTTGATAGTATGACCTACAGTAGAACTTCCTTCAAAATTGGAGTCAATCCTGGTGGCGCAGTGGTTGAGAGTCCGCCTGCCGATGCAGGGGACACGGGTTCGTGCCTCGGTCCGGGAAGATCCCACATGCCGCGGAGCGGCTGGGCCCGTGAGCCATGGCTGCTGAACCTGCATGTCTGGAGCCTGTGCTCTGCAACGAGAGAGGCTGCAACAGTGAGAGGCCCGTGTACCGCAAAAAAAAAAAAAATTGGAGTCAATCCTCTCGAACCCTGCTTCTGCTTTATCAACTAAGTTTATGCTCTGAATTCTAAATCATATGTTGTCATTTTAACAACCTTCACGGCATCTTCATCAGGAGCAGATTCCAACTCAAGAAACCATTTTCTTTGCTCATCCATAGCAAGCAGCTCCTCATCTGTGAAAGTTTTATCCTGAGATTGCAGCAGTTCAGTCACATCTTTAGGCTCCACTTCTAATTCTAGTTTTCTTGCTATTTCTGTCACCTCTGCAGTTACCTCCTCCACTGAACTCTTGAACATCTCAAAGTCATCTATGAGAGTTGGAGTCAACTTCTTCCAAACTCCTGTTAACGCTGATATTTTGATCTCTTCCTATGAATCATAAATGCCCTTAATGGCATCTACAGCTGCAAATCCTTTCCAGAAGGTTTGCCCAGATATGTCAGAGGAATTACTATGGCAGCTATACCCTTACAAAATGTATTGCTTAAATAATAAGACTTGAAAGTCGAAATTACTCCTTGATCCATGGACTGCAGCATGAATGTTGTGTTAGTAGGCATGAAAACAATGTGAATTTCATCGTACATCTCCATCAGAGCTCTTGGGTGACCAGACGCATTGTCAATGAACAGTAATATTTTGAAAGGAATTTTTTTTTCTGAGCAGTAGGTCTCAACAGTGAGCTTAACAATAAACCATGCTGTAAACAGATGTGCTATCATCCAGGCTTTGTTGTTCCATTTATAGAGCACAGGCAGAGAAGATGTAACATAATTCTTAAAGGCCCTAGGATTTTCAGAATGGTAAATAAACATTAGCTTCAACTTAAAGTCACCAGCTGCATTAGCCCCTAACAAGAGAGTCAGCCTGTCCTTTGAAGCTCTGAAGACAGACATCGACTTCTCTCCAGCTATGAAAGTCCTAGATGGCATCTTCTTCCAATAAAAGGCTGTTTCATCTACACAGAATCTCTGATGTTTGGTGTAGCCACCTTCATTAATTATCTTAGCTAAATCTTATGGATAACTTGCTACAGCTTCTACATCAGCACTTGCTGCTTCACTTTGCAGTTTTATGTTATGGACACAGCTTCTTTCCTTAAACCTCATGAACCAACCTCTGCTAACTTCAAATTTTTCTTCTGCAGTTTCCTCACCTCTCTCAGCCTTCAAAGAATTGAAGAGAGTTAGGACCTTCCTCTGGATTAGGCTTTGGCTTAAGAGAATGTTGTGGCTGGTGTGATCTTCTATCCAGACCACTAAAATTTTCTTCAGCAATAAGGCTGTTTCTCTTTCTTACCATCTGTGTGTTCACGGAGTAACACTTTTACTTTCCTGCATGAACTTTTCCTTTGCATTCACAACTTGGCTAACTGGCGCAAGAGGCCAAGCTTTTGGCCTGTCTGAGCTTTCAACATGCCTTCCTCATTAAGCTTAATCACTTCTAGCTTTTGTTTTGTTTTGTTTGTTTATTTGTTTGTTTGTTTTTGCGGTATGCGGGCCTCTCACTGTTGTGGCCTCTCCCGTTGCGGAGCACAGGCTCCGGACGTGCAGGCCCAGCAGCCATGGATCACGGGCCCAGCCGCTCCGCGGCATGTGGGATCCTCCCGGACTGGGTCACGAACCCATGTCCCCTGCATCGGCAGGCGGACTCTCAACCACTGCGCCACCAGGGTAGCCCCACTTCTAGCTTTTGATGTAAAGTGAGAGACAAGCGACTTTTCCTTTCACTTGAACACTTAGAGGCCACTGCAGGATTATTAATTGCCCTAATTTCAATATTGTTGTGTCTCAGGGAACAGGGAGGCCCAATAAGAGGGACACAGAGTGGGGAACGAACAGCTGATCAGTGGAGCTGTCAGAACACACATTTATTGATGAAGTTCACCATCTTACATGGGTGTGGTTCGAGGAGCCCCAAAACAACTGCAACAGTAACGTCAAAGATCAGTGATCACAGATCACCATAACAAATATAATAACAATGAAAAAGTTTGAAAAATTGTTACAATTGCCAAAATGCAACACAGAGACATGAAGTAAGCAAATGCTGTTAGAAAAATGGTGCCCATCGATTTGCTTGACGCAGGGTTGCCACAAACCTTCAATTCGTAAATAACGCCATATCTGCAAAGCACACTAGAGCAAAGCGCAACGTAACAAGGTATGCCTGTATTACATTTGAGCAAGGACTTGAAAGGGATAGAGGAATGAGCCAGGCAGATATCTGGGAGAAAACCATTCCAGAAGAGCAAAGTGCCCGTGCAAAGCACTGATAATGCATATCCAGCAGTTTATGGTACAATAAAAAGAATACTAGCAGCTGCAGTGGAATGAAAAAGGAGAATAGAAGGAGGTAAGGCCAAAGAGGCAGTAATGGCCCAGATCACCCAAGACCCTGTATTCCACTGTGAGGATTTTAGATTATATTCTGAGTAGAGCAGGAAGGCATCAGAGGTTTATAGCAGAGGAACAACCTGTTCTGCCTCGTGGTTTAAAGCGATCACTAACTGCCCTGGGGGAGCCAGGATGGAAGCAGGGGTTCCAGTTGCGAAGCTCTTACAAACAACTCAGGCAGGCGATGCTGGTAGCTGGGACCTTCAGGGTATCTTTAAATATTTTACTCATTTCTGTCAATATCTACTGGGCTTTGAGCTTCTTGAACCCAACAAGTGGACTTTATTCAGCTTTGTCTTCCTGGTGCCCAGCACAGTCTAGAAGCTATTAGGCTTGTTGAGAGAAAGAAGAGAAGGGAAAAAGAAGATGGAAAAGGAGGGAGAAAGGGAAGAAGAATTAAAAGGAGAAAAGAGAGAAAGAAAGAATAGTTATTAGATAAGCAAACAGAAGTAAAAATCTGGGAGGTCTTCTAACGTGATGTGGAAAACAGAAGAGCCATACGAAACTGCAAACGCATGACTGACTTCAGGCGGTTGTCCAAGATATGCACCACCTAAACATGTGTCCGCGTTCTGACACAATCATGTCTTATACAACAAATGGCCAACCCACAGCTCAACAGCTAAGACAAAGCAGTCAAAATTTTCTTTTCTTACTTGGAGAAGTTTGTCGTAACGCTCAGCAGACATCAGGAAGCGTCCATCTTCAAGCTGCATCTCCCTATTTTCCAGCAAGTTGTTCAAAACAGGAAGAACATTCCTCTCCACCTTCTCCAATCCTTCCAAAACGAGAGTTCTACCTTCTGTGGCTGCACGAACTGCACACTATTTCCAAGAAACAAAAGCAATATGAGATTATGAAACACAGGGGAGCATGGCCTGATTTTACTTGTAATGCAAATTAAACTGTGGTTCTTATTATAGGGACCGGGAGTCAGGAAAGCTGGGTTCTAGATCATAGTTTTGCTTTTCCGGCCAATATGATATTAAGCAAGTAATTTTCTCTCTTTAGGCCTGCTTACCCATTTGTAAAATGAAGTGATTAGAAGAGGTGATCTCTAAGGCTCCTTTCAGCTGTAAATTTTATTTTTAAAAAATTTTTTTAACATCTGTATTGCAGTATAATTGCTTTACAATGGTGTGTTAGTGTCGGTTGTATAACAAAGTGAATCAGCTATATGTATACATATATCCCCATATCTCCTCCCTCTTGCGTCTCCCTCCCACCCTCCCTATCCCACCCCTCTAGGTGGTCACAAAGCACCCAGCTGATCTCCCTGTGCCATGTGGCTACTTCCCATTTCAGCTGTAACATTTTAGATATAGCTCCAATGAAACAGAAAACTAAGAGCTATCTTTGGATCAGTAATGCAATTAAGGAAGCAGATTACTTAACTATTGATAGAAACGAGAAATGAAGATTACAATCTGTCCTATCAAGATTTTTGTGAAGATCAGATAAACTAGGTGAGAACACGTGCAGACTGTGAGGTTTTATTTTATTTATTTATTTTTAATTTTTTTTAAATTTCAGCTTTACTGAGGTATAATTGATGTATAAATTTATAAGTTATTTGAGTATAACACACTATTATTAACTATAACCCCATGCTGTATATTAGATCTTGAGAATTTATTCATCAAATAACTAGAAGTTTGTACCCTTTGACCAACATGTTCCCACATCCCCCATTCCGTAGTCCCTGGTAACCACCATTCTAGTCTCTGTTTTCATGAGTTTGGCTGTTTTAGATTTTACATATAAGTGATACATATGGTATTTGTTTTGCTTTTTTTTAAATAGAAAAATGCAAATCAAAACTACAATGAGATATCACCTCACCCCAGTCAGAATGGCCATATCATCACAACATCTACAAACACTAAATGCTGGAGAGGGTGTGGAGAAAAAGGAACCCTCTTGCACGGTTGGTGGAAATGTAAATTGATACAGCCACTATGGAGAACAGTATGGAGGTTTCCTAAAAAATTAAAAATAGAACTACCATGTGACCCAGCAATCCCACTACTGGGCATATACCTAGAGAAAACTATAATTCAGAGACACATGGACCCCAATGTTCATGGCAGCAGTATTTATAATAGCCAGGACATGGAAACCACCTAAATGTCCATCAACAGAGGAATGGATAAAGAAGATATGGGTCAGAGGACCTCCAGGATGGCGGAGGAGTAAGATATGGAGATCATCTTTCTCCCCACAAATACATCAAAAATACATCTACGGGGCTTCCCTGGTGGCACAGTGGTTGGGAGTCCACCTGCCGATGCAGGGGACACAGGTTCGTGCCCCGGTCCGGGAGGATCCCGCGTGCCACGGGGCAGCTGGGCCCGTGGGCCATGGCCGCTGGGCCTGCGTGTCCAGAGCCTGTGCTCCACGGCAGGAGAGGCCACAGCGGTGAGAGGCCCGCGTACTGCAAAAAAAAAAAGTATGATCCTGGCAGAAGACCTCAGACCTCCCAAAAGGCAAGAAACTCCCCACATACCTGGGTAGGGCAAAAGAAAAAACAGAGACAAAAGAATAGGGACAGGACCTGAACCACTGGGAGAGAGCTGTGAAGGAGGAAAAGTTTCTACACACTATGAAGCCCCTTCACTGGCGGAGACGGGGGCTGGGTCGGGGGGAAGCTTCGGAGCCATGGAGGAGAGCACAGCAACAGGGGTGCAGAGGGCAAAGCGGAGAGATTCCTGCACAGAGGATCGGTGTGGACCAGCACTCACCAGCCAGAGAGGCTTGTCTGCTCACCCGCGGGGGTGGGCAGGGCTGGGAGCTGAGGCTCGGGCTTCGGAGGTCGGATCCCAGGGAGAGGACTGGGGTTGGCGGCGTGAACACAGCCTGAAGGGGCTAGTGTGCCACAGCTAGCGGCGGGGAGTCCAGGAAAAACTCTGGAGCTGCCTAAGAGTCGAGAGACCATTGTTTCAGGGTGCGTGAGAAGAGGGGATTCAGAACACTGCCTAAATGAGCTTCAGAGAAGGGCACGAGCCACAGCTATCAGTGCGGACACCAGAGACAGGCATGAAATGCTAACACTGCTGCTGCCGCCACCAAGAATCCTGTGTGCAAGCACAGGTCACTATCCACACCTCCCCTCCCAGGAGTATGTGCAATCTGCCACTGCCAGGGTCCCGTGATCCAGCGACAAGTACCCAGAGAGAACACACAGCACGCTTCAGGCTGTTGCAAGGTCATGCCGGGCTCTGCCACCGCAGGCAGGCCCTGCATTCCGCACCCGTCCTTGAGTGAGGCAGAGCCCCCTAATCAGCCGCTCTTTCACCCCCTCCTGTCTGGGCGAACAACAGACACCACAGGGCAACCTACACGCAGAAGCAGGGCCAAATCCAAACCTGAACCCCAGGAGCTATGCGAACAAGAAGAGAAAGGGAAATTTCTCAGTGCAGACCCAGGAGCAGAGGATGAAATCTTCACAATCAACTTGATGTACCCTGCATCTGTGGAATACCTGAACAGACAATGAATCATCCCAAAATTAAGGAAGTGGACTTTGGGAGCAAGTATAGACTTGGGGTTTGCTGTATGCAACTGAATAGTTTATGATTTCTATGTTTATCTTAGTTTTAGTGCTTGCTATCATTGGTGGATTTGTTTATTGGTTTGGTTGATTTCTTCTTTTTTTTTGTTTTAATAATTTAAAAAATTTTTTACTTTAATAAGTTTATTTTATTTTATTTCTTGCTTGCTTGCTTTTTTTTCTCTCTTTTCTTCTAAGCTGCGTGGCTTACAGGGTCTTGGTACTCTGGCCTGGTGTCAGGTCTGAGCCGCTGAGTTGGGAGAGCCAAGTTCAGGACATTGGACCACCAGAGACCTCCCAGCCACACATAATATCAATCGGCAAGAGCTCTCCCAGAGATCTCCATCTCAATGCTAAGACCCAGCTCCACTCAATAACCAGCAAGCTCCAGTGCTGGACACCACATGCCAAACAACTAGCAAGACAGGAACACAACCCCACCCATTAGTAGAGAGGCTGCCTAAAATCATACTAAGTTCACACACACCAAAACACACCACCGGACATGGTCCTGCCCACCAGAAAGACAAGATCCAGCCTCATCCACAAGAACACAGGCACTAGTCCCCTCCACCAGGAAGCCTACACAACCCACTGAACCAACCTTACTCACTGGGGGCAGACATCAAAAACAACAGGAACTACAAACCTGCAGCCTGTGAAACAGAGACCCCAAAACACAGTAAGTTAAGCAAAATGAGAAGACAGAGAAATATGCAGCAGATGAAGAAGCAAAGTAAAAACCCACCAGACCAAATAAATGGAGAGGAAATAGGCAGTCTACCTGAAAAAGAATTCAGAGTTATGATAGTAAAGATGATCTAAAATCATGAAAATAGAATGGAGAAAATACAAGAAATGTTTAACAAGGACCTAGAAGAACTAAAGAGCAAACAAACAATGATGAACAGCACAACAAATGAAATTAAAAATTCTCTAGAAGGAATCAATAGCAGAATAACTGAGGCAGAAGACCAGATAAGGGACTGGGAGGAGAAAATATTGGAAATAACTACCACAGAGCTGAATAAAGAAAAAAGAATGAAAAGAATTGAGGAGAGTCTCAGAAACCTCTGGAAAAAACATTAAACACACCAACATTTGAATTATAGGGGTCCCAGAGGAAGAAGAGAAAAAGAAAGGGACTGAGAAAATATTTGAAGGGATAATAGTTGAAAACTTTCCTAATATGGGGAAGGAAATAGTCAATCAAGTCGAGGAAGCACAGAGAGGCCAATACAGGATAAATCCAAGGAGAAACATGCCAAGACACGTATTAATCAAACTATCAAAAATTAAATACAATGAAAAAATATTAAAAGCAGCAAGGGAAAAGCAATAAATAACATACAGGGGAAACCCCATAAGGTTAACAGCTGATCTTTCAGCAGAAACTCTGCAAACCAGAAGGGAGTGGCAGGACATATTTAAAGTGATGAAAGGGAAAAACCTACAACCAAGATTACTCTACCCAGCAACAATCTCATTCAGATTCGATGAAGAAATTAAAATCTTTCCAGACAAGCAAAAGCTAAGAGACTTCAGCACCACCAAACCAGCTTTACAACAAATGCTAAAGGAACTTCTCTAGGCAGGAAACACAAGAGAAGGAAAAGACATACAATAACAAACCCAAAACAATTAAGAAAATGGTAATAGGAACATACATATCGATAATTACCTTAAATGTAAATGGATTAAATGCTCCAACCAAAAGGCACAGATCGGCTGAATGGATACAAAAACAAGACCTGCGTATATGCTCTACAACAGACCCACTTCAGACCTAGGGACACATACAGACTGAAAGTGAGAGGATGGAAAAAGATATTCCATACAAATGGGAATCAAAAGAAAGCTGGAGTTGCAATTCTCATATCAGACAAAATAGACTTTAAAATAAAGACAAGTACAAGAGACAGAGAGGACACTACATAATGATCAAGGGATCAATCCAAGAAGAAGATATAACAATACTGAATATTTAAACACCCAACACAGGAGCAGCTCAATTCATAAGGTAAATGCTAACAGCCATAAAAGGGGAAATCGACAGTAACACAATCCTAGCAGGGGACTTTAACACCCCACTTTCACCAATGGACAGATCATCCAAAATGAAAATAAATAAGGAAACACAAGGTTTAAATGACACATTAAATAAAATGGACTTAATTGATTTTTATAGGATATTCCATCCAAAAACAACAGAATACACTTTCTTCTCAAGTGCTCATGGAACATTCTCCAGGATAAACCATATCTTGGGTCACAAATCAAGCCTTGGTAAACTTAAGAAAATTGAAATTGTATCAAGTATCTTTCTGACCACAACGCTATGAGATTAGATATCATTACATGAAAAAAATGTGTAAAAATACAAACACGTGGAGGTTAAACAATACACTACTAAATAACCAAGAGATCACTGAAGAAATCAAAGAGGAAATCAAAAAATACCTAGAAAAAATGACAAAACATGACGACCCAAAACCTATGTGATGCAACAAAAGCAGTTCTAAGAGGGAAGTTTATAGCAATACAAGCATAGCTCGACACAAGAAAAATCTCAAATAAACAACCTCACCTTACACCTAAAGCAATTAGAGAAAGAACAAAAAAAAAAAAAAACAGAAAGTTAACAGAAGGAAAGAAATCATAAAGATCACACCAGAAATAAATGAAAAAGAAATGAAGGAAATGATAGCAAAGATCAATAAAACTAAAAGCTGGTTCTTTGAGAAGATAAACAACAATTCGTCAGACTCATCAAGAAAAAAAGCAAGACTCACATCAACAAAATTAGAAATGAAAATGGAGAAGTAACAACTGACACTGCAGAAATACAAAGGATCATGAGAGATTACTACAAGCAACTATATGCCAATAAAATGGACAACCTGGAAGAAATGGACCAATTCTTAGAAAAGCACAACCGTCTGAGACTGAACCAGGAAGAAATAGGCAATATAAACAGACCAATCACAAGCACTGAAACTGAAACTGTGATTAAAAATCTTCCAACAAACAAAAGCCCAGGACCAGATGGCTTCACAGGAGAATTCTACCAATCATTTAGAGAAGAGCTAACACCTGTCCTGCTCAAACTCTTCCAAAATATAGCAGAGGGAGGAACACTGCCAAACACATTCTACAAGGCCACCATCACCCTGATACCAAAACCAGACAAAGATGTCAAAAGAAAAGAAAACTACAGGCCAATGTCACTGATGAACAAAGACGCAAAAATCCTCAACAGAATACTAGAAAACAGAATCCAACAGCATATTAAAAGGATCATACACCATGATGAAGTAGGGTTAATCCCAGGAATGCAAGGATTCTTCAATATCCGCAAATCAACCAATGTGATACACCATATTAACAAATTGAAGGATAAAAACCATATGATCATCTCAACAGATGCAGAAAATGCTTTTGACAAAATTCACCACCCATTTGTGATAAAAACCCTCCAGAAAGTAGGCACAGAGGCTACCTACCTCAACATAATAAAGGCCATATATGACAAACCCACAGCCAGCTTCATTCTCAATGGTGAAAAACTGAAACCATTTCCACTAAGATCAGGAACAAGACAAGGTTGCCCACTCTCACCACTGTTTTTCAACATAGTTTTGGATGTTTTAGCCATAGCAATCAGAGAAGAAAAAGAAATAAAAGGAATCCAAATGGGAAAAGAAGAAGTAAAGCTGTCACTGTTTTCAGATGACATGGTACAATACGAAGAGATTCCTAAAGATTCTACCAGAAAACTACTAGAGCTAATCAATGAATTTGGTAAAGTAGCAGGACAAAAAATTAATGCACAGAAATTTCTTGCATTACTACACACTAATGATGAAAAATCTGAAAGTGAAATCAAGAAAACACTCCCATTTACCACTGCAATAAAAAGAATAAAATACTTGGAATAAACCTACCAAAGGAGACAAAAGACCTGTATGCAGAAAACTATCAGACACTGATGAAAGTAATTAAAGATGATACAAACAGATGGAGAGATATACCATGTTCTTGGATTGGAAGAATCAACACTGTGAAAATGACTACACTACCCAAAACAATCTACAGATTCAATGCAATCCCTATCAAACTACCAATGGCATTTTTCACAGAACTAGAACAAAAAATTGCACACTTTGTATGGAAACACAAAAGACCCCGAACAGCCAAAGCAATCTTGAGAAAGAAAAACAGAGCTGAAGCAATCAGACTCCCGGACTTCAGACTATACTACAAAGTTACAGTAATAGAGACAGTATGGCACTGGCACAAAAACAGAAATATAGATCAATGGAACAGGATAGAAAGCCCAGAGATGAACCCACACACATATGGTCACCTTATCTTTGATAATGGAAGCAAGACTATACAATGGAGAAAAGACAGCCTCTTCAATAAGTACTGCTGGGAAAACTGGACAGCTACATGTAAAAGAATGGAATTAGAACACTCCCTAACACCATACACAAAAAGAAACTCAAAATGGATTAAAGACCTAAATGTAAGGCCAGACACTATCAAACTCTTTGTGAAAAACATAGGCAGAACACTCTAAGACATAAATCACAGCAAGATCCTTTTTGACCCACCTCCTAGGGAAATAGAAATAAAAATAAACAAATGGGACCTAATGAAACTTAAAACATTTTGCATTTTGCAAAGGAAACCATAAACTAGACCTAAAGACAGCCCTCAGAATGGGAGAAAATATTTGCAAATGAAGCAACTGACAAAAGATTAGTCTCCAAAATTTACAAGCAGCTAACGCAGCTCAATATCAAAAAAACAAACAACCCAATCCAAAAATGGGCATAAGACCTTAATAGACATTTCTCCAAAAAAGATAATACAGACTGCCAACAAACACATGAAAGAATGCTCAACATCACTAATCATTAGAGAAATGCAAGTCAAAACTACAATGAGGTATCACCTCACAACAGTCAGAATGGCCATCATCAAAAAATCTACAAACAATAAATGCTGCAGACAGTGTGGAGGAATAGGAACCCTCTTGCCCTGTTTATGGGAATGTAAATTGATATATCCAGTATGGAAAACAGTATGGAGGTTCCTTAAAAAACTAAAAATAGAACTATCATATGACCCAGCAATCCCACTACTGGGCATATACCCTGAGAAAACCATAATTCAAAAAGAGTCATGTACCACAATGTTCACTGCAGTTCCATTTACCATAGCCAGGACATGGAAGCAACCTAAGTGTCCATCAACAGACGAATGGATAAAGAAGATGTGGCACATATATACAATGGAGTATTACTCAGCCATAAAAAGAAACAAAATTGAGTTATTTGTAGTGATGAGGTGGATGGACCTATAGTCTGTCATATAGAGTGAAATAAGTCAGAAAGAGAAAAACAAATACCGTATGCTAACACATATACATGGAATCTAAAAAAAAAAAATGGTTATGAAGAACCTAGGGGCTGGAAAGGAATAAAGACACAGACGTAGAGAATGGACTTGAGGACAAAGGGAGGGATAAGGGTAAGCTAGGACAAAGTGAGAGAGTGGCACTGACATATATACACTACCAAACGTAAAATAGATAGCTAGTGGGAAGCAGCTGTATAGCACAGGGAGATCAGCTCGATGCTTTGTGACCACCTAGAGGGGTGCGATAGGAAGGGTGGGAGGGAGACACGAGACGGAGGGGATATGGTGATATATGTATACATATAGTTGATTCACTTTGCTATACAGTAGAAACTAACACAACATTGTAAAGCAACTATACTCCAATAAAAATTTTAAAAAAAGGAAAAAAAGACTGTGATGTTTTAAATGAGTCACCATCAAAATGGATTCAGATTTAGCGTCATGTTCGATGCTGACAACATTAACAACTTACCAAAACAGAAAAGAGTCAGGTTTTACATTGGCCTATGGCAGGTTGATCATAACCATAGTCCTATAAGTCTTCCAAGTTTAAGAAAATTAGAAATAGAGAAAAATAGGAAATAAAGTAGGCCCCAAATAGTAAGAAGCAGGAAAAATATAATTTTTTAAAAAGTACTAAAGATGTGAAAAAACTCTTTCTTTAACTGATAGATGCTGAACAAAATAGAAAAATCTACCTTTTGGTCAAAATGCTTGAAAATCTGCTTTAAAAAAAAAAAAAAAGGAAATCTCGCGACTTCCCTGGTGGTCCTGTGGCTAAGACTCCACGCTCCCAATGCAGGGGTCCCGGGTTCGATCCCTGGTCAGGGAACTAGATCCCGCATGCCGCAACTAGAGATCACGCATACCACAATTAAAGATCCCGCAGGCCGCAACTAAAAGATCCCGCATGTGGCAATGAAGATCCCATGTGCTGCAACTAAGAGCTGGTGCAGCCAAATAGATAAATATTTAAAAAAAAAAAAAAGAAAACCTCAGTGACATTTCTCCTGTGTACTTAACAACATGACTAGGATTAATGCTGTTAAATTTATGTTATCACTCTCTCCTTAGAAGTCTCCTTTTTTGGTCTTTATGGCACTGTATTCTCTTAAAAAAAAACTTTCTTTTCTGCTTGCCCATTCCATATAGGTGGTGCCAGAACTACATCTTTAACCCCAAAGTCTTCTTATTCTGTAAGGTCTGGCCTGAGTAATCATACTTAATCACATAGTTGCAACCACCACTGTTATGCTAACAACTCAACCTCAGGCTCCCCGCAAGCCCCACCACATAGTCCTGTCACATGGATGTCTCCAACCAGACTCTAGAAGCACCTCAGGCTCTCTTGTACAACACTGAACACATCAGATTTCCCCCAAAACCTTCTCTTTCTCTTATCTTTCTGTTTAAGGTGGGAGCACCATACACCCATGCCAGGTCCTCAATTCCTATCTCATCTCCTACATTCAATTTATCACCATGTCCTGCTGATTGGACTTCTTTAATATTTCTGGAACTCATTCCTTCTACCACTCCTCTAATTCAGGCCCTCCTTAAGTCTCAGATCTCCTCCCTTCTAAGCCCAAGCTCCTTAACTTAACATATATGTCTACCACAGTATGGCATTTATCATTCCAATACTTTTCCTGATATTAGTTGCCACACACGTGGTATTTTTATGACAGTGAACTGGTTGAGATTTCCCCCATGCTTATATATACCATACTGCTTTACTAGAAAAATCTGTCTGTTTTATACTGACCCCTTTGCTTAAAATTTAATTTTCCCTATAGTAATTCACTCCCAAACAATCTGAATATCTGAAGGGAGGAAAAAGACTATCTCTATTTTTTTTTTAGAGACTAAATATACAAAGAAATTTCTCAAATAGCAAAGCATTGACTTTCCAACTGTGCAAAAAACACAGACATTGCTTAATCAAGCCTCCTTTTAATAAGCTGTTGAATTCTGCACTATATTGCAGAATTCATTTCAAGTGTCTATGTACTATCATAAAAAAATAAACTTTTATGAAAACCACAATTGGACTCAAGATGATCATCCTATTTTAAAAATAGATCAATTCATGAATAACCTACAAAACTGACTATCTGTGGTAGCAGCTTTATTTTTTTTAAATGCATGGATAGAAGTGACTTAGTATCTCCTAAAGGACAAAAAAAATAAGAATCTCATTTTTGCTAGTTGAGAAAAGGACAAATTTATAGAAATGGCTTCCAGAACATTAAAAATAAAACATAAACTACTTCTTATAAAAATTCATGTTTCAAATAAGGTCTCAATTAAGCTTTCTTTCACAAGAATCTATTTACTCCAAGAAAACACAGCTCATAATAAAAAGAAACTCAGCTGTACCTCAATTTAAAAAAAAAAAAGAAAGAAAACTAAGTTATCACAACTTGTGGCAATATTATATTTAAAAAACTAAAATTTTTATCAATCTTAGTTATAGAACAGACTAAATATTGTATTTACCTTTTTTTTTTTTTTTTTTTTTTTTTTTTTTTTTGCAGTATGCGGGCCTCTCACTGTTGTGGCCTCTCCCGTTGCAGAGCACAGGCTCCAGACACGCAGGCTCAGCGGCCATGGCTCACAGGCCCAGCCGCTCCGCGGCATGTGGGATCTTCCCGGACCGGGGCATGAACCCGTGTCCCCTGCATCGGCAGGCAGACTCTCAACCACTGCGCCACAAGGCAAGCCCTGTATTTAATTTTTAAACATTTCATAGAGATGAAAATACATGTTTTCTGAGATGAAACTAGAGATATGTATATCAAAATTTAGTGGTTTCCCAACTGTGGGCCAGGAAAGACAAAATCTTGACAACACAGGACAACAGACACTGCATCTGCTTTTATTTACTCCAGGAGACCTTGGTCAATTATGCATTGCACCTTTCCAGAGGAATCTGGAATAAGCTACAGAGAGAGATCAGAAGCAGAAGTCAAATACACAAAGGATTCCTTTCATCTACCTTAATGGAGTTAGGTGCTGTGATCATATAGTTGAAAAGGAGTGATGGATAGAAAAAGACCTCTTGAAAACCTGATAAATAAATGCTGCACCTCTTCTCCAGAGTAAAATGCACACAGGTATATGTCTACAGTAGAGACCTCAAGTTAAGAACCTCTACTCTGAATGAGGGATAGAAATAGAAAGTCACGATTTGGCACACACCATAGTAATAACTGTTGGAAGCAACAATCATCAATGCATGGTAAAATTAGTGGGTAAGAGTATGATGAAAGGGCTTCCCTGGTGGCACAGTGGTTGAGAGTCTGCCTGCTGATGCAGGGGACACGGGTTTGTGCCCCGTTCCGGGAAGATCCCACATGCCACGGAGCAGCTGGGCCCGTGAGCCATGGCCGCTGAGCCTGCACGTCCGGAGCCTGCGCTCCGCAACGGGAGAGGCCACAACAGTGAGAGGCCCGCGTATCGGAAAAAAAAAAAAAAAAAAGAGTATGACGAGAAACAGGATATTTGCAAAGACTCAAGAAAATCTCCCCCAACAAGATATTTATAAGCGACAAAGGGAAAAAATAACACGGCAGTGAAGGAACCTGGTAGATACCACCTTAACCAAGTGATCAGTTAACATACAGCAATGAAATGTATCAATTTCACATTATTGCTAAAAAAAAAAAAAAATGCATGATCTTAACCAAATCATGAGGAAACACCAGACAAACCCATACCGAGCAACATTCTACAAAATAACTGGCCATGAAGAGAAGAAGGGAGGGACCTGTTGATAGAAAGGTAGATGGAGCTGGGGACAGTGTAGCAGCAGTCATTTTTTTTAATGATGCAAAGACTTGAGCATATTCAAATGATTAGGAGGAGGAACTTTGTCTTTGACGATCACTCCTACCCTTCCAAGACTAGCTCTCTGTACTCTGACCTTATGGCATTCCCTCTCACCTCCTCCAAAACCTTCCGTCGACTATACCATATATCTTATTTGCATTTTCAGATTCCTTTTCTTCTACATACATGTCTGTACTTTAAGAAAATCTACAGTCTTCTGATACCTCTTAATATGCTCCCATTTTCCTCTCCTTTATTTTCAAGCCTCTTGAAAATAGTCCACATACTAACTGCCTCTAATAAGCATCCATCACCCTTATTTTACTGAAATTGCTCACTTGAAAGTACCAAAAATAAAACTGCCAAAAATCAAGCTTTTTCTTGATCTTTGTGTTCTCCTGTCCTTCAATCCTCTTCTGTTGATCCTCTCTTGTGCTTTATCTTCTATGAACATTTACCAGGTTGGTTTCCCCTTGGCTTTCCCCAGCCCTCCCTCTGCCTCCTGTCCTCTAAAAGGCAAGTGTTTCCCAAGATTTTATTCTTAACCTTCCCCCCACCTCTTTTCTCATTGGTTATTCCACTGGCAAAGATCAAACCTACACCCACATATTCTTATTCATTCATTGAGTATTAATTACATGGCAGGTGCTCTGTTATCTGCTATGTTAAGTATAACAACAACAATAGATAAGACTTTTCCATTTTCTTTATTTCATTATTCTTGAGGAATATACTGTGTGACCCTAGCCTTTCTCCTGAGCTCCATGCTCACATTTCCAAATACCTTTTAAAAATATCTCCATAAGGATTGTTCAAACTCAACATGCTTAATCAAATCGAGCTCATGACTTCTTCCCTAAACCAGGCCCTCCTCCTAATGTCTATTTCAATTAAAGTTTCACTGATTCTCCTGCCGTCCGGTATTCATTACTTCTGATTCCTCAAACAATATAAGTGTAACCTCTAAATATCTCATGCATCCATGAACGCGCTTCATTCTCACTGCCACTGTTCCAATGGGAGCCTTCATTACTTCCTGCTTCTTTACTAAAAGAGCTAATTGGAGCAGGCACCATATCTCAATATGTCTAGTCCTCAGTTGTCCTTAAGGTGATGAAATTTTACCTGCTGGAAAAGAGGGACTGAATCATGCCATCTATAACATCTATTTCAGCAGCAAGATACATGATTACGTGGTTTACCGCAACCTTATTAAGAATAATTTTAAAAATCCTCCCACTGGGACTTCCTTGGTGGCACAGTGGTTAAGAATCCACCTGCCAATGCAGGGTACACCGGTTCGATCCTTGACCCAGGAACATTCCACATGCTGTGGAGCAACTAAGCCCGTGTGCTACAACTACTGAGCCTGCCCTCTAGAGCCTGTGAGCCACAACTACTGAAGCCTGCGCACTCTAGGGCCCGCGTGCTGCAACTACTGAAGCCTACATGCCTAGAGCCCATGCTCTGCAACAAGAGAAGCCACCGCAATGAGAAGCCTGTGCACTGCAACAAAGAGTAGCCCCTGCTCGCCACAACTAGAGAAAGCCCACGTGCAGCAACAAAGACCCAATGCAGCCAAAAATTAAATAAATATTTTTTAATTAAAAAAAATAATAAATCTTCCCATAAATAAAAAAGTCCTACTGTATAGCCCAGGAAACTATACTCAATATCCTGTGATCAACCATAATGGAAAAGAGTATAAAAAAAGAATGTCTTTATCTGTATAACTGAGTCACTTTGCTGTACAGCAGAGACTGGCACAGCACTGTAAATCAACTCTACTTCAATAAAAAAAATAAAATTTAATTTTAAAAAATCCAAACGTTTTTCTTATTAATTCAATGTCAAATTATTTGTTTATTTTATACAACATTTAATTGGCAGTGAGGATGGATGCTTTATAGTGCAACTGGATTCAAAGATAAGAATATGAAAAGAGGATTATAAACTTATAAGAGTGCTATAATTTTTTAGAAAAAAATGAAAGAAAATCGACGTGCAAAAGATCACCCAAGATTTTTAACTTTCCTCCCAACTTGCCCTTTGGTTATGTAGTTATATACCCAGAGCATATGCAAATTTAAAATTTTAAATGTAAGCAAAATTATTGGCTAAAAGGAGAAAACGTTACTATTTTAGGATCTCTTTGCTTCCTGATTCTTTCTTAAAATAGTCTATAAAATGATTAAAATACTTTAATCAGTACTGTCAAACTTTATTAACGCAGTCTGATCATATTTGTAAAGAAGGATGTTAAAAACAACTGAATAGCAAATCCATTAAGTACTTTAATATATCAGCAACATATTGTACCAGACTATAAATCTCAGACTTAACAGGAGATGCTGGAGAGAAAAAAGGGTTACAAGTTTTGGGCCCAACAGAGGCCCAAGCATCTTAACCTCCTTGCATTAATGCCCCCTTTGCCCTCTGTCTGCTCAACACTTAAAGTGTGGAAACACAACACTGAAGTTTTCCTAGTTCTCTCATATACCTGTTTAATCTTCCCAGCAGGATTCTCAGGTCTTCAAGGAGTGAGAACCCTGTTTTTTTATGTCATATTGGTGCAAAACTGGCTCACAGCAGGCTTTCAGTGTTTATGAAATGAAAATGTAAACATTCAGTTAAAAGACGCTGTTATGTAAGTTTAGAAAGAATTTTTTTATGAAGAATACTTATCTATGCCCACACTTGATATGAAAACAGAACTGACAAGTTTAACTGTCAGCATGAGAGATGTAGCCTACATATTTCAAAACTTTTCTATACGGATTTTTAAATAAAATAATTGTGGTATAACTTTTCTTGTGAAATTTAAAAAGAAAGAAGGGAGCAGTGCATATATATTTTATGTGGAATGAATACTGGTGATCATTCCTCAATGTAGAAATTAGATCAACCATAAGGCTCATGTCCTGCCCTTCAAGCTATAGAACTTCCAGAGACCTAATTTCTCAAATAGAAATCAGAAAAAATGCAGAAAGATCCTTCTGGACAAAGCACCCCATATAGCAGCTTTAACCACCTAACACATGGATACAAAGTAGTTCAAGATAAAAGCAGCTGCATGACCTAAAATCATAAACTGTCTAAGCCCTGTTCTAGATTTGCTTCTGATTTGATAAAAGACCTTAGGCAAACAATTCATCTGGAGGTCTGTGTCCTCGTTTACTAAATGAGAATATCCTCAAGGGGTACTGTACAATGCCACTATTCATGAATCAATGCAGTACTAGAAAAATATTTAAAGCTGTAAAACCTATTAAAATATAAATTATTATTAATACAGTCATGATCTAATTAAAATAGATTCCAAAGAACTTCAAATACTCAAAATGGTTACAGGGTAACAGCACTGAAGAAGCCAAAGAAAAATGAAAAAAATTTATATTTCAAGTTCTTTATTTTGAAATATCAGAATAGGATCAGATTGATTTTTGGTTGCTCTATCACCTGCTATGGGTGACTTAGATAAGTCACTTTCCTCTCTAAGCCTCCACTTCTTTCTAGTAATGGTGCTTATCTCATAGGTTATGGTAAAGATTAAATAAGATAACCTCTGGCACACAGTAAACCTTAAAAAGAAAACCACTTGCCTGTTATTATTACAAATACTATTATCCTTGTAGTAGTTGTCATCATCATCGTCATCATCATCATCATCACTGCTCTCTCAAGGAAGTAGCATATGACAGAAAGAAGCTACACTTTGGAACTGGACAGATCCTGGTTCAAATCTTACCACTGCTATTTATCAGTTGTATGACCATAGCCCCCTAAAGACTCTTATTTCACCTATAAGATGTGGAAGTCACCTCCATCCTAAGGATGTTTTGAGGATTAAATGCAGTCATATAAAGCACCTAGCACAACAGAGGTCCCCTCAATGAAAGTTATTTTTTATCTCCCTTGATCCTTTTTAAATGAATTATCTAAGTCTGTCAAACATTTAACATATGAGTAGATAAGAGTTGGCCTGAGCAAGATGGCAACATGGTAAGGAGCCACGGCCTGAGTTCTGACTAATACAGAGGCCAGAGTAAACATAGAGAGACCTTTTCCAACTGTCCTAGTGACAACTGGGACATATTATAACAATACGGTTGCAAAGGATTTGGTGCAGGTACTAGAATTCAATCATTCTCAAAAAACAAGTCAATGTTTTTCCCTATTTGCTAAAATAAGTAAACGGCACTTATACAAGATAAAAATCTCATCTTCTGATCAATAGCACTGTTATTCAATGTATTAAGAGTTGCTTTTAGTGACTTGTAACATTTAGGCAGCATATTAAAAAAAAGTTAATCCTTATTTTTCTACTAATAAAAGAGAATCAAGAATTATCCGAGGGCTTCCCTGGTGTCGCAGTGGTTGTGAGTCCGCCTGCCAATGCAGGGGACACGGGTTCGTGACCCGGTCCGGGAGGATCCCACATGCCGCGGAGCGGCTGGGCCCGTGAGCCATGGCCGCTGAGCCTGTGCGTCCGGAGCCTGTGCTCCGCAACGGGAGAGGCCACAACAGTGAGAGGCCCGCGTACCACAAAAAAAAAAAATTATCCGAAACAGAGAATACATTAAAATATTATGTAATTGTTTAAAGTGCATTTTATATGTAATATTAAATATGTATATTGTATAATAAGGAACTTGACATTATTGTGTCAAACAAATTAACAAGATTCTAGTGTGAAAAGAGTTACTGGTTTAGAAAAGTTGAAAAAAAGCATTTGAAGTTCCCCATCCTGGCTTTCTACTCCCCAAATTAACACTATATAGAGTGTCTCCTGTCAGCCAGACATAAAAACTTAATCACAATTTATTTGTAGCTTAGCTAATTTGTAACAGCTTATATTTGAGAAATGCAAGCAATGTATAATGACTTAAAAGTCTTCCTCTCCGGCTCTTTGGACACAAGACTCTTTGGCTCACAGGACAATAAACAGAATTAATGATAAAAATGTCAACAAGTAAGGTAAGGAAAAAAATTAGAGTAATAGATTTATAAGGGTTAGAATATCAACAATTTAGGCTTTTCTTGGGTTATTTTACCTTCAAAGACAAATGAAAGTTAATATGGTAGCAAAAAATCTTAATCTCCTTATTTCTCCATAAGTGTCATAATATGTCATATAAATTTTCATATTTCTGTTCTTTAACCTATTTTTCTTTTCAAAAAGTTCCTATAATCTATTTAGCAAAACAATTGCATAAAAAATATTTGCATAAAAAATATTTAAGTTACCTTCACATTAACAAGTGGATAAGTTACAGTAAATATTTACATAGACAAACATGGGGTATATGTCAACATTTTCTTGACAGATGGTAACTTATTTATTTCATCAGTATCTCTCTCCTTTTCTATATCCACTCAGTTCATTGACATCTTACAGAAGCAATAGCCAATAAATGTAAAAGTGATTCAACCTGGTTAGTACTTTTTAAAGCAAATTAAAGTCTATCAGTTTGGCAAAGTACATGTATGGAAATACTCAATATTGACAAGAATCCATGAGGCAATCACTCAGTGCACACTGATGAGAGTATGAGTTGGAACACCCTTTCTGGAAAGCAATTTGGCGATATATGTGTATTGAGACTCTTGAATATGTCTAGACCCTTTGATTATATTTCCAGCATTCAAGTCTAAAAAAATCATCCAAGGTAATAACAAGATCTAAGTACAGAGATATTCACCAAAGAGTTATTTATAATAGTGAAAACTTAGAAAGAACCTGAATGACCAACAACATGGGAAGGTAGATAAAATGGGAATAGTAAATATATAATGTCACATCTATTTGATGAAATACTGTACAGACACTAAAAGTCATATTTTTGAGGAATATCTAATATCACAGGAAAATGCTCCTAAAAAAATATCAGGTTTTAAAAAAAGCAGACTGTAAAACTTTATCTGCATGGTATACCATTTTTGTAAAAATTACTATACTTGATTAAATAGATATGAATACAGGCATCATAGAAAGAAATACAGAAAATATTCACACTGTTGGTCTTGAAGGGGAAGATAAATAATTTTTATATTCTTCCCTATGCTCTTTATCATTTGCTCTATTATACTATCCTTCTTTACTATGTTTATTTTATTTCCCCCACTAAAACATAAGCTCTATGATGGGAGGAATTTGTTTCTTCTGTTCACTGTACCTAGACACACAGCAGTCATTTCAATAAATATTTATTAATTAATAAATACTATATGTGTATACACACACATATATATCTATAAAATGAGCATTTATGACTTTATTAATCAGAAGAAATAAACATTATTTTGAAAGAAAATATAAATTCCCTACTACAGAATTATTAACCTAATTCTGATCTTCAAGAGTAGTAATTGAGTTCAACCTCTCATTTCATCATCAATTATCCAAAATCCTGCATGAAAAAAAGCAGTCTATGGCCATGACCCCCAATTCGGATTTGGGAATTTTGTCAAGGTTTCCAGCTGAAATGTCAATTAGAAATTACTTGGACATCAGTCATATGTGCATACAATGTCAACCACACTGAAAACCCCAAACTTTTTCTCCTTAGCACCCACTAGATGGCCACAGGTATTTCTCATCTAGGTTGGCCCACCTACATTAGGAAACCTCACCTGATGGTTATGTGGACACTGCCTTTCCCTTGATCCCAGACATCAAAGTCAACGGTTAAGAATATTAAAGAAATTTCTAAATAAAATAAAGATCTTTCACTCTAACAAACATGAGTAGCTGGTAATCAATTGGTAACTTCAAATATTTAGAATTCAGATGGTAATTATTCATTCTGATGACTCAAAATAGATGTCAAAAGGACAGATATATTTTCCATTGGAAAGCCCCCTGGTCCCATCCAGAGCCTATTTATTCTTAATTTACTTAAAATTTTAACAAGGTTGACTAACCAAAAGAGAAACCTGTCATAAAATGTAAGTGTCAGTTACATTCCAAACAGTTTTTAGGTGCCAGAGATAAGCAAAATAGTTACAGTCTAGTGGGGAAGACAATCAATATGAAAACAAAGAAATAATTAGGTAAATTTAGAGAGTGATAGGTGCTCTGAAGATTACATTATGCATATGACAGCAGGGTTCATGTGGAAAGGGCATGGGCGTGATCAGTGATTATAGAATGTTATGAGAATTTATAAGCTGAATGACGAGGAGGCAGGAATGTACAGATCTGGGAGAAGGTCATTCCAAGCAGAGGAAATATCAGATACAAAGGCTCTGAGGTTGGAAAGCACTTGGTCTATTTTTAAAAGAACAAGAAGGTCACTGTAGCTGGAGTCTAGAAAGCAAGGGAAAGAAGAAAGAAGATGAGGTTGACAAGGTTGGGTCCTGTAGAGTGTGGTGCCCTTGTTAAAGGGTCTGGATTTTATTCTGGGTGTGATGGGATTGCATGGATTTAAACAAGGAACTGATAGGATCCGATTATGAACAAACGGTAAGGAATATTAACTGCCAAATAAGAGAGAAGAAAAAATGTGAATATCAGATACAATCTCATAAATAGCCTGAAGCAACTTAGAGACAGGACTAACATGCCTATATCTCCATCACAGGCTCTGAAGGTGTCGGTGCATTACAGCATCCTAAACAGCTGATGTTTATCATAATAAGTAGGATTCACCAAGAAAACATGAAAGTATAAAATACTACCATACATTTACATAGCACTTTAAATATTTTATAAATGGTAAAATAGATAACATCTGAAAATATGCTTTTTAGAATGGCAAGGAGAATATAATATCAGAGTTTCATCTAAATGATTTATTTTATGCTTCAAGAAATAAATCTTTAGCTAATCAATAACCTTAGTTACCTGAAATAACTCCATTTCTGAGATTTCTGAATAGGCAAAGTTTTAAGCTGTCTTTAAAATAATCAACGTACAAAAATCCCTTTCTCTTCCTTACTTTGCATTGCAACCATCATCTAGGTATAAAATCCACTCAAAAAATATGTTTTTAAATCCATGCTCGACCAGACAAAACCAGTTCTTTCATCGTCACTTAAATATATTCCTATCCCCTCTCCTCTACACAGGCTGTGGTCTCATGTTCTGATCTCTCTCCTCAGCTGCCCACTATCTCAACTCAAATCCCATCTCCTTCATTTCATCCTCATTGGGTCCCGAAAAGAAGCAAGCATTATAAAAGTACATTTTTTTCCCACTTATAATTAGAAATAAAGTGAACATTTGGCATTATGTGAATAAAATGGATTTCTTTAAATACACTTCTGTGCTTCATCCACAAAGCATTACTTTTTTAATTGCTGGAAGTCTGAACTTCTCAGATTTTCCCACCATATGATGCTAAGTTTGTTCACCAATGTTTAAGGTAGTTATTGTCAAATCACTTTAAGTACATTTTTCCTTTTGTAATTAATTAGTCATCTATGCGACAATGTGAATATTCTGGTCTCCAAAAATTCTTTCACTCAGCGCTTCTTACAATTTCACTCTTTTAATTATAAGTAACAGTGTATACTCCTGGGAAAGCTTCAAATTTAAAGAGCTATGAATGTTCTTTCCTCGCCCCACCCCAAATGCCCAGTCATACCTCCACAGAGGTCAGCTCTGTTTACTGATTCTTGTGTTTCCTTCTGGAAATTTTCAATGTATACACAAATATTTACACATTTCTTGTTTTTTTCTAAATCACAAATGGGACCATATTATATATACTGTCTTGCAACTTCATTTTTTTCCCATTAATATATCCTGGACTTCTTTCCTATCACCTCTTATAGATTCATCTCATGTTTTCAAATGGTGACAGAGAATTCTGTTTACCATTATTTATTTAATTAGTCTCCTAAATGTACATCATTATAATTTTCACTTCCAGTTTTATATGATATCAAACAATGCTACAATAAACATCCTTGTATATATAACTTTACACGCTTTGTGTGAATAACATTGGAAAGAAAAATTGCTAGAAATATTACTGCTGGATATAAATATGTTTAATTTCTTTTCTTTTGATAGAAAATCACCAAATTTTCTTTCAAAATTGCATCAATCTACGCTCCCATTAACAGCAATGCTAATTCCTCATCCCATCTTCCTCATCAACAATGGACATTAGCAAATTATTTAATCTTTACCAATCTGATAGGTGAAGGAAAAACAGCAGCTCATTAGTGTTTTAATTTTTATTTTTTTAACAAGAAGATTAAGCATCTTGTCATGAATTTATTGAATATTTGAAATCTTTTCTCTATGAAATGTTTAAAGCCTCTGTCCTTTTTTCTATTAGGTATTCCTAACAAAGAACAATATTTAATATTTTAAATTTTTTTTTTTTGGCGGTACGCGGGCCTCTCACTGTTGTGGCCTCTCCTGTTGCGGAGCACAGGCTCCGGACGCGCAGGCTCAGCGGCCATGGCTCACGGGCCCAGCTGCTCTGCGGCATGTGGGAACTTCCCGGACCGGGGCACGAACCCGCGTCCCCTGCATCGGCAGGCGGACTCTCAACCACTGCGCCACCAGGGAAGCCCAATATTTAATATTTTAAGCAATATATTTAAAGAAATGTACAACAAGCTTCATTATAATTTTCAAAAAATATTATTTTAATTGGTAACCTACACCTAAGTACTCTCTCCAAAAAGCTGCAGTTCCTGGGAGTATATATCTAATTTCAGTATGTTTAATAAACCTTTATAAACTTGACCTTTATATTGAGAATACATTAATAAATGTGCTAGAGAATTTCCTATATTAAAATCGCCTTAATTCTTTTTTAAAAAAAAACAAATTTCTATAGGCAATTAATAGGAAGCAACTGAAAATTAAGAAATCAGCATATTGATCTTTAGCTAACATTTTAGAACCACTCATTTCAACTATGCCTTCTTATTTATTTATTTATTTTGCAGTACGCGGGCCTCTCACTGCTGTGGCCTCTCCCGTTGCGGAGCACAGGCTCCGGACGCACAGGCTCAGCGGCCATGGCTCACGGGCCCAGCCGCTCCGCGGCATGTGGGATCTTCCCGGACCGGGGCACGAACCCGTGTCCCCTGCATCGGCAGGCGGACTCCCAACCACTGAGCCACCAGGGAAGCCCCTGCCTTCTTATTTAGTACTAAACTAAGAAGGCGTTTCCAAGAACAGGAAAACCAAAAACCTAAATTAAATCTGTCTTGAGAGAGCACAGTACATCCATCTTTCACTATTACATGAGTTACTCTTTTTCTACTTCAAAAATCCATTTCTTAAAGACCAGGAGTAAACAATCACGTGTTGGAGTGTGGTAAGCACTTGCCTGATCGATGTAAAAAGCCGTGCCTGCGCGGATCTCTCGACGCTGTTTGAGATCAGTTTCGGTGGTGTCTCTTGATAAGGCGATGTATTCAACCTCCCGTTTGGTCAACTCCTGAAGAGCAGAGCATGTCCCAAAATAAAAATCAAGTTCCCAACGTATGCTTTGGAGCCAGTTATCTGACAATGTCACTCTACAGAAGAGAATTTTAAATGTAATTCTAGATTAAAGCCTTTTGAGCCTCAGCTTTAAGAAAAATGCAATAAATTCAGCATTAACCAAAATATGCATATATCTCTCCTCAGAGCTCTACTTTTACTGTACACAATAATTTATGACTTAATTACTTACTACTTAAGCAATAATAATCAAAATTAGATCTTATAAATCTTAATGTCTCCTGTAGAGTTCTTTTCAAATATCAAGAGTAATAATTTGGCTATTATTTGATTTTCAGACAAACGATAGTCATCTCTGTAAGTAGTGTTCATCTTTTTTTTAAAGGGTGATTTAAATTAATTTACTCCAGGAGCCAATGTTTACCAACTATATATTGATACAATATGTTAGGTATTTAACAAGTGTGAAAATAAGGTAAATATCAATAGTCAGGAGAGACACATATATAACTATTCAGGAAGGAAAAGAAGAAGTAAGATGAGAAGGAGGAGGGGGGTAAGGGGGTTATTATTTCACACACAAAAAGTCATTTGATTTGAAGGAGAAACCATCCAGAATCCATTTCTTTTAGAACAATTAATCTATCCCTAAATTAATTTTGCCATATATGTAGCAACTATGTACAAAAAGTTTTTAACATTATCCTTGGTTTTACAACGTTGAATTAAAAGCAATGACGTGCTCCAATCCAATAAGGCATACAATATGTTTTTACTCAACAGGAAGAACAAATTAATTTACTGGACGAGTATAAAGAAAAATGTTGAATGAGCATGCCATTAATGGTGAAAGGGGATATTTCCACACAATGGGATTTTTTTCTCCACCTTGTCTCCCTGTGATGTTGATAAAAATATATTATTATTGTCATTTAGTTTTTTAAAATGTGCTGGGTCCCATGCACCCATAAATTTCAGTATATGTGGAAAGAAGGGGAAAGTTTTAAATAGAGAAAACATACACCATAGTGGTGAAGATGTGGTGATACCAAATGATGTTTCTCTAAATAAGAATGAATTGCCCACGAGAGCACAATTTTGCAGTTAAGTAGCAGGTTTTCTTTTAGCAGATACCTCCTTCTGACTTCGCCTTCCTGTCTTGTTTAATTGATTGTCTGAATACGATCTCCCACACTGAAAAACCCTGTCATTCACATTGGTTGACAAAGTAGTGTATGCCTCTTACTGTTAAACTGTACCACGGTAGCACCCTGAACTGCCACAATGAGGATGTTATCCTCAGTCTTGAGTTTCCTGGGACTCTTCACCAGCCAAGACAAGCACCAAGGTCTCCTCAGCTGCTGCTTCACAGAATTGGTACCAGCAAGTTGACAAACAGCACCAGAAGCAGCAGATGGGAGAGGCGGCAGAGGTCTGTTGAGGATTTTTGAACTATCTACAAAACTCATTTCATATGAGTGAAATATGAAATAAACGCAACTATCAAATTATTTCTATTTAATTTCTCATTGGTTCAACAGGCTTGCCCCCAAATTTCTGCCTTTAAAGATGTCATCTACTCTGGCTATTACTATGCATAGGATCCTATAGCTAATGACAGCAGTACCCATTGCAGAGTTTGGAAGGCAGCTTAGGCTATTAAGTTTTCTTCCATGTATTTCCACATCCTAAAGCCGCCTCAGCTCTAATTCACAATTTAAAGTTTGGTGGTGGTTGTCTTTTTAAGATACAAGCTTTGTACTTATAAACTTGAGTTGCATTTTTGAGCCAACAAGACTCCTATAATCTCCTAGCCTGGCTCATTCCACATTTCTAACAAGCTTCAAAGTCTTGCGAGAAACAAAATCAAAGTGAGATATTGTGGCCTTTGAAATGAGCCAGCCAGTGAGCGCACATCTTAAAACTAAAGAGGTTCTAGACCTGGGATTTTCGGTGGCTGACTCTGCATTCTTAGACAAGACACTTCTGCCTTGTAGATTAATAAAGTGAGGATAATACTACGATGGCACGTTGTACCTCACAAACTGGTTCTAGGAACAAATAAAAGATATGAAATTTATGAGCCAGAGGGAGTTCGTTTCTGATATGCCCATTCTATTTTTATCATTCCTGCCCTACATGATTTTGAAAGTACCAAGATAAATTCACCACCGAAATAGAAGAGTACACGAAGTACATTTCAATAGCTTAGAAATCAATTATTTATTATCAAGTTACAAAAGGAAACTTTAAGTAAGCTTTTTCTCTTCATCCTAAAAAGTATCTTTGGGACAGATCTACTTCATCTGATAGTGTTCTTCCATGAATCATTAGAACAATGCCTATTAACGCTGACAAAGTAGTAGAAAAAAAGTCCTGTAAAGTTTTTAAAATTTGTGTCGAGATTTGAATATTTCAACTCGCTTCACAACCATACTCAGAGAACTACAAACCTTTAAGGGGATAACATGTCAGAAAGGGGAAGCAATGTGAGATCTGAAGTCTAGCTCCATCATTTACATATAAAGCTTGAGTGAGCTACTTAATTTCTCTGAACTTATTTTTTCATCTATTTAAGAAAAAAAAAAAATGAGTGCAAGTTAACACATAAGAGAGATTCTGTAATCCTTAGGCTCCCTTTAAAGACCACATAACATCAAAAAGTCAGAATTATTTGGCTTTTCAAAATGTGGACCGAAGATAAAAGAATGCTTCCTGAATAGTATAAAACTACACTCTGTTTTGTAATCTAAGTGTTGCTGATTCTATCTGCTACTCATTGCCTGAATTTAGATAGATCTCTTTCCTACTGGAAGTGGAGGGTTTTCTACTTACAACAACATTTGCTAAAGCTATGAAAGGCAAATGTACATTTACTTCCCAAGTAACTTATTCACCCTTCAACGTCAACATTTTTAAAGCAATGACTAATCCTGATATTTTTGTAAATTCTTAATTTATTTACAAAATAGCTTATCATAGTTAAGACCCTTAGGAATCCACAGGAATTCATTGCTTACCAGGTACTGCATAGCAATAGAGCGGCGAAGAGGCCCAGGAGGTCCTATTAGAAAGACATCTTGCCCCAAAAGATCCTTCTGCATTATCCATCTTAGATGTTGAATTACTGATTGAGCCAGAGAGTCTGAAACTTTAAGGTGGAAAAAAGGTAAAATGAAATGCAAATCAGAATACTACATATAAGTCTTCAAGCAACCAATGCAGACAGTACATTAAGTTAAAAGATATATATATTATATATACCTACACATATATACACACATGCACACACATGCATATATACATATACATTCATACATACATCTGGTGAATTTTCACACTGTTTTACAATAAAACCATTATTATCTAATGTTATAACAGAACAAAGTTTATTACATCACAAAGAGTCACATAATCCCATACTTAAAAGCTTATTAAGCAACAGGAATTCTCTGGTGGTCCAGTGGTTAAAACTTGGGCTTTCACTGCTGTGGATCCAGGTTTGATCCCTGGTCGGGGAAGTAAGATCCCACAAGTCCCATGGTGTGGTCAAAAAAAAAAAAAAGCTTATAAGAATGCTTGAACAATGTGTCACCAAAGGAATGAAAGTGATTTTCAAAGGGTGATATGAGCAGTTAGTACCATTACTTTGTCACAATTTTAAAGCCCATCTCTTTTGTTCTAAAAAGGGGATATGACCAAATCATCCCAGACAATTAATGATTGTCACAGTTTTGAAAAAATTTTTAAAGCTATAACTTAAGTTGGCACTGGGTTGTGAGATCTCTCAAACTTCACAGTTAGGAAGTCTGATGTAGACTTAAATGACTTCTTTAGAATTTAAGTCTATTCTACACCAACTCTTTTGGGAATAGAAGACTACTCCATATAATGCCCTTCTAAGTCTACTTTTTTTTTTTTTTTTTGCCACGTGGCATGCAGGATCTTAGTTCCCCGACCAGGGATTGAACCCATGGCCCCTGCATTGGGAATGTGGAGTCTTAACCACTGGACCACCAGGGAATTCCCTAACTCTACTATTAAATCACCCATCAATCCACTCATCTTCTCCCTAAACATTTTTTTAAATGTTTGTATTAATACAATTAATTTGTGTTTGCTCACTTATAAGTCACCCAGTGACCTAGCAAGTGCTTCCCTAGGTATACAAGAAAAACTCTTGCCCTTATACATTGAGACGTATAGAATACTCACAGCAGTGTGGCTCAAAATAAACTGGAGACAGGAGATGGATAAAAAGCACACAGTGGAATATTATATAACAACAACAAAAAAAACAGAATGAACTACCATCACTTCCAACAATATGTTTAACTCTTAAATAAGAAAAAAATTTGTCACAAAATAAATCATACATTAATGATTAATATCACTATTTTGATAAAGCTCAATAAACTAGCAAATTGAATTCTTTACAAATACATACATATGTGATAAAACAGTGCTTGAAAAAGCAAAAATGCAAAAGTGATAAATTCAGGATACTTGGACATGGAATCAGAGAGATTCTCATGGATAACTTCAACGGTATTCGTAACATTCTACTTCTTAAATTGGGTGTGGGTACAGTGTTTCTTTTACTATTATGTTGCATTTTATACATAAACACAATACTGATGTTATGTATATGTATATATATATATATATATATGTATTGTGTAAATGTATATATAAAAAAAGTCTTTTGTATGTGTTGAATAACCCATACTTGTTAAACTTTGTTTAATCATCCAGGAAGGTCATGAAAGAATTCAAAGATCAAACTAAGAACACTTGCCTAGGACTAAAGCTGTGCTTCCCCCCGCCCCCTCCACCAACAGCATAATCTTGCTAGGGTGGTTCCCCCTACCCTCCCTGAAAAAAGTTAACATTGAATCATTGGAAAAAATAAAGATAAATTTCTGATTTTCTTAATCATGGTGGGAAGATCAAGGACAAAGTTTTGGGCAGACTGGTTGGTGTATCACATCACTGGGGTCACATTAAACCATTTTATAATTTCCCCAAAGCAATGCTTCTATGTCTGAAAATCAGGAGATTCATCACCCAAGTGGAGGTGCTTGGCTTCTCTCCTGTCCTCTATGAAGCCTCTACACCATGCATGGGGGCAAAAACTGGTTCTTGGAGGGGGACTTGAGAATAATTCTTAGCTATTACAATGGTCTGTTGCCCACTAAAGGGATGCTGTGCATCAACAGATATACAATATATCTGCGCACTGAAATTCCATGGAATTGGGGAGAGACAATTGGGGGAAAAAGTTCTTAGGAATGCAATAATGGAAAACAGAATAAAAAACATTGCCCCAAGACCTATACCTCTGAGAATCTCTCAAGGAGCTCCACAACGCTAGGAAGCAATTCACCTGTACCTCATTCTTAACTATCAGATGTCCACTTAACTATTTTTCTTTCCTACTCCAGGCTTAAATCTTTGTCATATATGGCCTACTCTTTCTTATTTCAAGGTAAGTCCATCTGCTTGCTGTTTAAGGATGAAACAAAATAAGAGTTAAGAAGCTCTAATTTCTCCATCAGTAAAATTACGCAAAGTTCCCTATGCCGCAGATCTACCACCTCTTCTTACTTTGATATCAAATATATAATTAAAAACGTAAACACTTTGGGTTATTTTACATTTTCACAAATCTGTTTACTTTGGCCACAGGTCTTCTCTACACTATTCTTAAAGTTTTATGTTGCCTCTTTGTATTCACCTTTGGAAATGTGCCTGACCTTTCATTACCTGGACTTGACTAATTAAAATATGAAATTTCCAAAGTTCTATCAGGTAAAGCCAAGTTGGTCTCTTCAGCTTCCTCCACCTTTTATTATTTATAACTATTTGTAACTATTCATAATGACAGAGTCTCAGTATAGTTCCATTCCATTTTGAATGCCTTGACATTGGAACTCATCTTTCTTTTCAAGATTTTTTTTTAAATCAAAGGCAGGATTTCCTAATCGAATGTGATGTCTTCGCCTCACAAGTTGTCAGTGTTAGCAAAGTGCTGACATTTAGGAATAATTTATCTTTTTCTTAGCAAACTGAAGAAGAATCAAAATTATAATAAAAGAGCAGTTTGTACACCAGTATACTTTCTTAAGTGGGAGAGAAAGGCATGGAGATGGAGTTATTTAAAGCCGGATCCTGGGAATTGTGTAGAACTTTGAGTATGTTCATGGGAGTGTCTTCCACTTAGCATGATCCTCACGTGCTGAGAACCACTGGCCCTAAAGCATAACTGACAATTCGCAGCAATCCCTTCCTTTGCTCTTACCACTCAACAGTGGTTCTCAACCACTGGCAGTACTGCCACTACTCCATGCCTGCCAGAGGCATCTGGAAATGCCTGCCTCTACATTTCAATTCTACATAAATTTCTTAATATGGATAAGCAGCTCCTGAACCCTGTGGCTTGCCTTGTAGTCTACACTATACCCTCATAAAGACCTCTTCTTTTCCCTTCTTTCGTCTTCCCTTAATAACTCATAATGATAGTCATAATTTATTGTCTTCCTGTCATGTACTAGGTAAAAATACGAATGATTTTTCACACTCTCATTTAGATTTCACAACAGCCCTAGAAGGTAGCAGACTACCGCATATAAGGATATAGACTCAACCCAAACTGTTTAAATCCCAACTGTTTTAGTATAGCTGTTTACTGTGTAATAATCAGTTACTTAAATTCTCTGTGCTCAGTTTCTCCATCTGTATAATGGATATGATAAATGAACTTACTTATAAGGTGGTTATGAGGATTAAATTAGGCACTTAGAACAGTGTCCAATAGTAGTATAAGCATTTGTTAAATATTCATTATCCCCATTTTGTGAATAAAAAAATCAAAGTTCTTATGGTGGCATCATTTGTCCACAGTTGATAAGTTCATAAACCAGGATTGAGACCTAAATTGAGTCCAAAGCTTGCACTCCAGCCACCATGTCCTACTGCTCCTCTAAAATCTTTTTAACAGGCTCTATCTTCAGGTCCAAGACTTTCCCTACAAGTATGAACCTCACAGGGCTCCATCAAATTTAGTGGACTTGCTTTTATGGACACTAATTCTATTTCTTGGGCTTTGGTGATACCAGTGATACCTCCTTTTATTAAAATTTCAAATTCATATTGTTGTTTACATTATGTTATCAGATAACTCACTTCTCAAAATAAATCCCATTTTCACTTATTCATATTTTAGTAGAGCGTATTTTGTCAAAGAAAACGTTTAATTTGTCAGGAAGTCACATTAAACTACTGAGAGAAAGCGTTAGGTACTACTGTGTGGTGTCTGTGGTATATTTTACATTAATGCTTGAAACTAGCTGTATTTTTAGGATGACCTCAAGAAAACATGAGTCATGCTTAAAAGTGTTCCAGAAATAGAAACAAGATGTAAGACTGTACATTACAAACATCTGCAAAACAAACTGGCAAACTGCCGTGCATAACCTAATATAAACACAGCCCAGTGCACGAGAGAAATTCCCGAACTCAATGTTTCCAGGCACAAGATGCTATCTTTTTTTTTGAATTGGAGTATAATTGCTTTAAATGTTGTGTTAGCTTCTGCTGTACAATGAAGTGAATCAGCTATATGTATACCTATATCCCCTCCCTCTTGGACCTCCCTCCGATCCCCCCCATCCCACCCATCTAGGTTGTCACAGAGCACCGAGCTGAGCTTCCTGTGTTTTATAATGTTCACACTAGCTATCTATGTTATGCATGGTAGTGTATATACGTCAATCCTGATCTCCCAGTTTGTCCCACCCTCCCCTTCCTCTGCTGTGTCCACATGTCCGTTCTCTATGTCTACATCTCTATTCCTGCCCTGCAAATAGGTTCATCTGTACCATTTTTCTAGATTCCACATATATGCATTAATATACAATATTTGTTTTTCTCTTTCTGGCTCACTTCACTCTATATGACAGACTCTAGGTCCAACCACATCTCTACAAAACACCCAATTTCATTCCTTTTTATGGCTGAGTAATATTCCATTGTATATATGGACCACATCATCTTTACCCATTCATCTGTCATTGGACACTCAGGTTGTTTCCATGTCCTGGCTATTGTAAATAGTGCTGCAATGAACATTGGGGTACACATGTCCTTTTGAATTACAGTTTTATCAGGGTATATGCCCAGTAGTGGGATTGTTGGATCATATGGTAATTCTATTTTTAGTTTTTTAAGGAACCTCCATACAGCTCTCCACAGTGGCTGTGTCAATTTACATTCCCACCAACAGTGCAAGAGGGTCCCCTTTCCTCCATAACCTCTCCAGTATTAATTGTTTATAGATTTTTTGATGATGGCCATTCTGACGGGTGCGAGGTGATACCTCATTGTGGTTTTGATGCTACCTTTCAAAAGTCCATGTAATGATAAACCGATGTCAGAGTAATACCAGAGAGCTTGCCTGTGATGCTGGGTTTGGCTATGTTGGGTTTGGCTAGCCTATATCCTATCCTATATCATATCCTATATCTATATGATATCCTATATCATATATCCTATCCTATATTCTAGGATTTCCTTCTCTTCGTAAAAATAAAATATCGGATTCAAGTTAGGCGAAATTCCTTATTCAATTCTTAGCCAATACTTGTTTCAAAAAAATAGGTACTATTTTTTTGGCCAGGCATATTCAAGGGCTTTAAAACAATTATATTAAAGGGACGTAAATTATAGTGTTCTCCCTCCACAGACTCAAATTTGTCATATATGTAAAGATTAAAATTTCAGAAAATTATGCAGAGCTCAAATTCAGCTTTAATAAATTCTTCAAAAAGGAGTGACGGGGGTGCAGAGTCAAGATGGCGTACTAGGAGGAGGCGGAATTTGCATCTCTTCACAACTAGGGCACCTATCAGGCACTGGTGGGGGGCCATGGACACCTAAGGGGACAGGAGGAAGCCCCCAGCAACTGGGCATGACATGGGGCATGGGGGGAGTGAAGGGGGAGAAGTGGAGGCTGGACAGGACTGGCATCCCTGACGGGCAGCCACGGGAGGAAAAGGAATCCAATGCCCAAAGGGGGAAATTGGGGAACCACTGGGAGGGCAGAGGATCAAAAGGGACCGTGGCCAGGTTTCCTCTGCCCATGTAGACCCCCAGGAACCTGCTGAGATCCCAGGCCTGATCCTCTGCCCAGCTAGGCCCCCTCCAGCCACGTGGGTTCTGAGGGAGTGGGAGGGAGGGAAGAGGGAGGAAAAGTAAAGTCTAGACCTCTGGGACTGGCACCCCTGAAGGGTGGCTGGGGAAGGCGAGAAGTTCTTGCACCCAGCTGGACTCACCCACAGATGGGGGTCCAGCAGCAACAGGGGAGACCCTGGGGGAGAAAGTGGGGGACAGACGTGAAGGAATGGAAGGGAAGGGGGCCAGCGCTTTCCCTGTCCACTTAGGCACCGGGGAGCCTGTTGGGCTCACAGGCCTAATCCTCTGCCCTCAGAGCCTCCCTCCTGCCGCGCAAAGCCCAAGCCCCGCCCCTACACCCTCCCCAGGGCCCCACCTCTACACTCAGAGACCCCCTCTAAGACCTCCTCCAAGGCACTGGGCCTAAGTCCCACCCACACACACTCACTTACCCAGAGCCTCACCTCCAAACTCCGGAACGCCACACTCCAGAGTTGCCCCATTCAACTTGCTGCCTCTCCCCTTCCCCGCAGGTCCTAAGCTGAGGACCCGCCCCACGCTAGAATGTCACCCCCACCTAGGCCCCGCCCATGCCCTGCCCTATGCTCAAAAGACACCCGCCTAGATCCCACCCCACCTTAAACCCCATCCCTCCCTTAGTTCCACCCCTGCCTAAGTTCTGCCCCCAGAGCAAGACTTTTTTTTTTTTCCCTCTTTTAGATTCGGTTTCTCTTTTACCTTGTTGATTCATTGTTGTTGATTCTTTTATATTTTTATTTTTCCTAATAAATCTTTTATTTTTCTAATCTTATGTTATTCTTTATACTTTGTTATTGTTCTCTCCTTTTGCTTATTCCCCCCATCCCTTTTTTCTCTCTTTTTTATGTTATGGTTTTATTTTACCTTTTTGCAGTTGTTTCAATTATATTTCATTTTTCCTAATATATTTTTTATCTTTCTAACTTTATTTAGTTTTTTATTCTTGATATTGTACTGCTCCTTTTTTTCGTTCTTTGTTTCTCTTTTTTTTTTTTTTTTTTTTACCATGCCACAAAGTTTGCAGGATCTTGGTTCCCTGCGGGAGGTCGGCTCCAAGCTACTGTGGTGGGAGTTCTGAGTCCATACCACTGGACTACCAGAGGACCTCAGATCCCAGGGTATATTAATTGGAGGGAGGGCTCCCAGAGGTCCTCAGCACCAAGACACGGCTCTATCCAACTGCCTGCAAACTCCACTGCTGGACGTCTCAGGGCAAACAACCAGTAGGACAGGGATACAGAACCACCCACCAAAAAAAAAAAACAAAAAGAAACGACAAAAAATATGTTAAAAACCTACAAGATGAAATAAATGAAGCCAAAATAGGCAAGCTACCTGAAAAAGAATTCAGAGTAATGACAGTAAAACTGATACAAAATCTACGAAACAAAATGGAGAAAATACAAGAAACATTTAACAAGGATCTAGAAAGCAAACGAACAGTGATGAACAACACAATTACTGACCATTGAACAATTACGCAATTACTCCAGTAGGAATCAATAGCAGAATAACTGAGTCAGAAGAATGGATAAGTGAGCTGGAAGATAAAATGGTGAAAATAACCACCAGGGAACAGAATAAAGAAAAAAGAATGAGAAGATTTGAGGACAGTCTCAGAGACCTCTGGGACAACATGAAACGCAACAACATGTGAATTATAGGGGTGCCAGAAGAAGAGAAAAAGAAAGGATCTAAGGGCTTCCCGGGTGGCGTGGTGGTTGAGAGTCTGCCTGCCGATGCAGGGGACACAGGTTCATGCCCTGGTCCGGGAAGATCCCACATGCCGCGGAGCGGCTGGGCCCGTGAGCCATGGTCAGTGAGCCTGCGTGTCCAGAGCCTGTGCTCCGCAACGGGAGAGGCCACAACAGTGAGGCCCGCGTACTGCAAAAAAAAAAAAAAAAAAGAAAAAGAAAGGATCTGAGAAAATATTTAAAGAGATTATACTCCTAAACTTCCCTAATATGGGAAAGGAAATAGTCAATCAAGTCCAGAAAGCACAGAGAGTACCATACAGGATAAACCCAAAGAGAAACATGCCAAGACACACATTAATCAAACTATCAAAAATTAAATACAAAAAAGAAACATTAAAAGCAGCAAGGGAAAAGCACCAAATAACATACACGGGAATCCCCATAAGGTTAACAGCTGATTTTTCAGCAGAAACACTGCAAGTCAGAAGGGAGTGGCAGGACATATTTAAAGTGATGAAAGGGAAAAACCTACAACCAAATTACTCTACCCAGCAAAAATCTCATTCAGATTCGATGGAGAAATTAAAACCTTTACAGATGAGCAAAAGCTAAGAGAATTTAGCACCACCAAACCAGCTTTACAACAAATGCTAAAGGAACTTCTCAAGGCAGGAAACACAAGAGAAAAGACCTAAAACAACAAATCCAAAACAATTAAGAAAATGGTAATAGGAACATACATATCAACAACTACCTTATATGTAAATGGATTAAATGCTCCAACCAAAAGACACAGAATGGCTGAATGGATACAAAAACAAGACCTGTATATATGTTGTCTACAAGAGACCCACTTCAGACCTAGGGACACATACAGACTGTAAGTAAGGGGATGGAAAAAAGATATTCCATGCAAATAGAAATCAAAAGAAAGCTGGAGTAGCAATTCTCATATCAGACAAAATAGACTAAAATAAAGACTATTGTAAGAGACAGAAAGGACACTACATAATGATCAAGTGACCAATCCAAGAAAAAGATATAACAACTGTAAATATTTATGCACCCAAAATAGGAGCACCTCAATACATAAGGCAAATACTAACAGCTATGAAAGAGGAAATAGACAGCAACACAATCATGGTAGGAGACTTTAACACCCCACTTTCACCAATGGACAGATCATCCAAAATAAAAATAAATAAGGAAACACAAGCTTTAAATGATACAATAAACAAGATGGACTTAATTGATACTTATAGGACATTCCATCCAAAAACAACAGAATACACTTTCTTCTCAAGTGCTCATGGAACATTCTCCAGGATAGACCATATTGTGGGTCACAAATCAAGCCTGGTAAATTTAAGAAAATTGAAATTGTATCAAGTATCTTTTCTGACCACAATGCTATGAGACTAGACATCAATTACAGGAATAAAACTGTAAAAAGTACAAACACATGGAGGCTAAAAAATACACTACTAATTAATCAAGAGATCACTGAAGATATCAAAGAGGAAATCAAAAAATACCTAGAAACAAATGACAATGAAAACATGATGACCCAAAATTTATGGGACGCAGCAGAAGCAGTTCTAAGAGGGAACTTTACAGCAATAAAATCCTACCTTAAGAAACAAGAAACATCTCAAATAAACAACCTCACCTTACACCTAAAGCAATTAGAGAAAGAAGAACAAAAAAACCCCAAAGTTAGCAGAAGGAAAGAAATCATAAAGATCAGATCAGAAATAAATGAAAACAATAGGAAGGAAATGATAGCAAAGATAAATAAAACTAAAAGCTGGTTCTATGAGAAGATAAACAAAATTGATAAACCACTAGCCAGACTCATCAAGAAAAAAAGGGAGAAGACTCAAATCAAAACGACAGAATTAGAAATGAAAACGATGAAGTAAAAACTGACACAGCAGAAATACAAAGGATCATGAGAGATTACTACAAGCAACTATATGCCAATAAAATGGACAATACGGAAGAAACAGACAAATTCTTAGAAATGCACAACCTTCCAAGTCTGAACCGGGAAGAAAGAGACAATATAAAAAGACCAATCACAAGCACTGAAATTGAGACTGTGATTTAAAATCTTCCAACAAACAAAAGCCCAGGACCAGATGGCTTCACAGCCCAATCTATCAAACATTTAGAGAAGAGCTAATACCTATCCTACTCAAACTCTTCCAAAATATAGCAGAGGGAGGAACACTCCCAAACTCATTCTACGAGGCCACCATCACCCTGATTCCAAAACCAGACAAAGATGTCACAAAAAAAAGAAAACTACAAGCCAATAACTCTGATGAACATAGAAGTAAAAATCCTCAACAAAATACTAGCAAACAGAATCCAACAGCACATTAAAAGGATCATACACCATGATCAAGTGGGGTTTATTCCAGGAATGCAAGGATTCTTCAATATATGCAAATCAATCAATGTGATACACCATATTAACAAATTGAAGGATAAAAACCATATGATAACCTCAACACATGCAGAAAAAGCTTTTGAAAAAATTCAACACCCATTTATGATAAAAACGCTCCAGAAAGTAGGCATACAGGGAACCTAACTCAACATAATAAAGGCCATATATGACAAACCCACACCCAACATCGTCCTCAATGGTGAAAAACTGAAACCATTTCGTCTAAGATGAGGAACAAGACAAGGTTGCCCACTCTCACCACTATTTTTCAACATAGTTTTGGAAGTTTTAGCCACAGCAATCAGAGAAGAAATAAGGAAATAAAAGGAATCCAAATCAGAGAAGAAGAAGTAAAACTGTCACTGTTTGCAGATGATGTGATACTATACATAGAGAATCATAAAGACACTACCGGAAAACTACTAGAGCTAATCAATGAATTTGGTAAAGTAGCAGGACAAAAAATTAATGCACAGAAATCTCTTGCATTCCTATGCACTAATGATGAAAAATCTGAAAGAGAATTTAAGGAAACATTCCCATTTACCACTGCAACAAAAAGAATAAAATACCTAAGAATAAACCTACCTAATGAGACAAAAGACCTGTATGCAGAAAACTGTAAGACACTGATGAAAGAATTTAAAGATGATACAAACAGATGGAGACATATACCATGTTCTTGGATTGGAAGAATCAACACTGTGAAAATGACCATACTACCCAAAGCAATCTACAGATTCAATGCAATCCCTATCAAACTACCAATGGCATTTTTCACAGAATTAGAACAAAAAATTGCACACTTTGTATGGAAACACAAAAGACCCCGAATAGCCAAAGCAATCTTGAGAAAGAAAAACGGAGCTGGAGGAATCAGGCTCCCAGATTTCAGACTATACTACAAAGCTAGAGTAATCAAGACAGTATGGTACTGACACAAGAAATACAGGTCAATGGAACAGGATAGGAAACCCAGAGATAAACCCACACACATATGGTCACCTCATCTTTGATAAAGGAGGCAAGAATATACAATGGAGAAAAGACAGCCTCTTCAATAAGTGCTGCTGGGAAAACTGAACAGCTACATTTAAAAGAATGAAATTAGAACACTCCTTAACACCATACACAAAAATAAACTCAAAATGGATTAAAGACCTAAATGTAAGGCCAGAAACTATCAAACTCTTAGAGGAAAACATAGGCAGAACGCTCTATGACATAAATCACAGCAAGATCCTTTTTGACCCACCTCCCAGAGAAATGGAAATAAAAACAACAATAAATAAAATGGGACCTAATGAAACTGAAAAACTTTTGCACAGCAAAGGAAACCATAACCAAGATGAAAAGACAACCCCCAGAATGGGAGAAAATATTTGCAAATGAAGCAACTGACAAAGGATTAATCTCCAAAATATACAAGCAGCTCATGCAGCTCAGTATCAAAAAAACAAACAACCCAATCCAAAATGGGCAGAAGACTAAATAGACATCTCTCCAAAGAAGATATACAGATTGCCAACAAACACATGAAAAGATGCTCAACATCACTAATCGTTAGAAAAATGCAATTCAAAACTACAATGAAGTATCATCTCACACTGGTCAGAATGGCCATCATCAAAAAATGTGGAAACAATAAATGCCAGAGAGGGTGTAGAGAAAGGGGAATCATCTTGCAATGTTGGTGGGAATGTAAATTGATACAGTCAGTATGGAGAACAGTATGGAGGTTCCTTAAAAAACTAAAAATAGAACTACCGTATGACCCAGCAATCCCACTACTGGGCATATAACCTGAGAAAGCCATAACTCAAAACGAGTCATGTGCCACAATGTTCATTGCAGCACTATTTACAATAGCCAGGACATGGAAGCAACCTAAGTGTCCACTGACAGATGAATGGATAAAGAAGATGTGGCACATATATACAATAGAATATTACTCAGCCATAAAAAGAAACGAAATTGAGTTATTTGTAGTGACATGGATGGACCTAGAATCTGTCATACAGAGTGAAGTAAGTCAGAAAGAGAAAAACAAATACCATATGCTAACACATATATATGGAATCTAAAAAAAACAAAAAAAAATGGTTCTGAAGAACCTAGGGGCAGAACAGGAATAAAGACACAGACGTAGAGAATGGACCTGAGGACACAGGGAGGGGGAAGGGTAAGCTGGGATGAAGTGAGAGAGTAACATTGACATATATACACTACCAAATGTAAAACAGGTAGCTAGTGGGAAGCAGCTGCATAGCACAGGGAGATCAGCTCGGTGCTTTGTGACTACCTAGAGGTGTGGAATAAGGAGGGTGGGAGGGAGACCCAAGAGGGCGTGATATGGGGATATATATATGCATAGAGCTGATTCACTTTGTTATATAGCAAAAACTAACACAATATTGTAAAGCAATTATACTCTAATAAAGACGTTAAAATAAATAAATAAATAAACTAGTGACGTTTTCTTAGTATCCCAAGGGGCAACATAATACAATGGAAAGAAAAAGCCTCTGAAGCCAAACAGACCTAGCTGTGATTTCTCATCCTGTCCTTTATCAGTGTCCTTGGACAAGTATTCTGAATCTCCCGGGCCTAAGTTTTCTTATTTTCAAAAGAGCAGTAATAATACTTACTGAGTACAGTTATTGTGAGGATTATAGGTAAAGCACCTTGTCCAGTCCCTCAGACAGTGAGAACTAGGTGTGGAAGGATATTAAAAGCCCATCCTCACCTGCACAGTCCTGTACCTGGTGTGTACCCTGGACAGCAGGCTGCAAGGTATGGATTCAGTGGTCATGAATGAGCTTCTGGGTTTACTCAAATTACCTCCTGCACCTAGAGACCACCCGGAAAAAATAAGGGAGAAAGGAACCTACCTAACTAGTACAGCCTGTGTGAGGTGCTTTCCCAAGACATTACATTTTATTCACCAGAGTCATCCTATAAGATTGCTCAGAAAGAATCTGAACCCAGGCTCATCACACTCCCTGCATGCATTACCATCTCAAGAGAGATTTCAAAAGAATCACAACTAATCTCACTGCAAGTGCACGCTCATTTACTAAACTGACCTATCTACCGTGTATCACTCTCTACTAGGATATAATGGACATCAAGGGGAAAAACAGGGGAGCAAGGGACATAATACAATATGCTTAGAACCCATCTACCGTGTATCACTCTCTACTAGGATATAATGGACATCAAGGGGAAAAACAGGCGAACAAGGGACATAATACAATATGCTTAGAACCCATCTACCGTGTATCACTCTCTACTAGGATATAATGGACATCAAGGGGAAAAACAGGGGAGCAAGGGACATAATACAATATGCTTAGAACCCATCTACCGTGTATCACTCTCTACTAGGATATAATGGACATCAAGGGGAAAAACAGGGGAGCAAGGGACATAATACAATATGCTTAGAACCCATCTACCGTGTATCACTCTCTACTAGGATATAATGGACATCAAGGGGAAAAACAGGGGAGCAAGGGACATAATACAATATGCTTAGAACCCATCTACCGTGTATCACTCTCTACTAGGATATAATGGACATCAAGGGGAAAAACAGGCGAGCAAGGGACATAATACAATATGCTTAGAACCCATCTACCGTGTATCACTCTCTACTAGGATATAATGGACATCAAGGGGAAAAAACAGGGAGCAAGGGACATAATACAATATGCTTAGAACCCATCTACCGTGTATCACTCTCTACTAGGATATAATGGACATCAAGGGGAAAAACAGGGGAGCAAGGGACATAATACAATATGCTTAGAACCCATCTACCGTGTATCACTCTCTACTAGGATATAATGGACATCAAGGGGAAAAACAGGGGAGCAAGGGACATAATACAATATGCTTAGAACCCATCTACCGTGTATCACTCTCTACTAGGATATAATGGACATCAAGGGGAAAAACAGGCGAACAAGGGACATAATACAATATGCTTAGAACCCATCTACCGTGTATCACTCTCTACTAGGATATAATGGACATCAAGGGGAAAAACAGGGGAGCAAGGGACATAATACAATATGCTTAGAACCCATCTACCGTGTATCACTCTCTACTAGGATATAATGGACATCAAGGGGAAAAACAGGGGAGCAAGGGACATAATACAATATGCTTAGAACCCATCTACCGTGTATCACTCTCTACTAGGATATAATGGACATCAAGGGGAAAAAACAGGGGAGCAAGGGACATAATACAATATGCTTAGAACCCATCTACCGTGTATCACTCTCTACTAGGATATAATGGACATCAAGGGGAAAAACAGGCGAACAAGGGACATAATACAATATGCTTAGAACCCATCTACCGTGTATCACTCTCTACTAGGATATAATGGACATCAAGGGGAAAAAACAGGGGAGCAAGGGACATAATACAATATGCTTAGAACCCATCTACCGTGTATCACTCTCTACTAGGATATAATGGACATCAAGGGGAAAAACAGGGGAGCAAGGGACATAATACAATATGCTTAGAACCCATCTACCGTGTATCACTCTCTACTAGGATATAATGGACATCAAGGGGAAAAACAGGCGAGCAAGGGACATAATACAATATGCTTAGAACCCATCTACCGTGTATCACTCTCTACTAGGATATAATGGACATCAAGGGGAAAAACAGGCGAACAAGGGACATAATACAATATGCTTAGAACCCATCTACCGTGTATCACTCTCTACTAGGATATAATGGACATCAAGGGGAAAAACAGGGGAGCAAGGGACATAATACAATATGCTTAGAACCCATCTACCGTGTATCACTCTCTACTAGGATATAATGGACATCAAGGGGAAAAACAGGGGAGCAAGGGACATAATACAATATGCTTAGAACCCATCTACCGTGTATCACTCTCTACTAGGATATAATGGACATCAAGGGGAAAAACAGGGGAGCAAGGGACATAATACAATATGCTTAGAACCCATCTACCGTGTATCACTCTCTACTAGGATATAATGGACATCAAGGGGAAAAACAGGGGAGCAAGGGACATAATACAATATGCTTAGAACCCATCTACCGTGTATCACTCTCTACTAGGATATAATGGACATCAAGGGGAAAAACAGGGGAGCAAGGGACATAATACAATATGCTTAGAACCCATCTACCGTGTATCACTCTCTACTAGGATATAATGGACATCAAGGGGAAAAACAGGCGAGCAAGGGACATAATACAATATGCTTAGAACCCATCTACCGTGTATCACTCTCTACTAGGATATAATGGACATCAAGGGGAAAAACAGGCGAACAAGGGACATAATACAATATGCTTAGAACCCATCTACCGTGTATCACTCTCTACTAGGATATAATGGACATCAAGGGGAAAAACAGGGGAGCAAGGGACATAATACAATATGCTTAGAACCCATCTACCGTGTATCACTCTCTACTAGGATATAATGGACATCAAGGGGAAAAACAGGGGAGCAAGGGACATAATACAATATGCTTAGAACCCATCTACCGTGTATCACTCTCTACTAGGATATAATGGACATCAAGGGGAAAAACAGGCGAGCAAGGGACATAATACAATATGCTTAGAACCCATCTACCGTGTATCACTCTCTACTAGGATATAATGGACATCAAGGGGAAAAAACAGGCGAGCAAGGGACATAATACAATATGCTTAGAACCCATCTACCGTGTATCACTCTCTACTAGGATATAATGGACATCAAGGGGAAAAACAGGCGAACAAGGGACATAATACAATATGCTTAGAACCCATCTACCGTGTATCACTCTCTACTAGGATATAATGGACATCAAGGGGAAAAACAGGGGAGCAAGGGACATAATACAATATGCTTAGAACCCATCTACCGTGTATCACTCTCTACTAGGATATAATGGACATCAAGGGGAAAAACAGGCGAGCAAGGGACATAATACAATATGCTTAGAACCCATCTACCGTGTATCACTCTCTACTAGGATATAATGGACATCAAGGGGAAAAACAGGGGAGCAAGGGACATAATACAATATGCTTAGAACCCATCTACCGTGTATCACTCTCTACTAGGATATAATGGACATCAAGGGGAAAAACAGGCGAGCAAGGGACATAATACAATATGCTTAGAACCCATCTACCGTGTATCACTCTCTACTAGGATATAATGGACATCAAGGGGAAAAACAGGCGAGCAAGGGACATAATACAATATGCTTAGAACCCATCTACCGTGTATCACTCTCTACTAGGATATAATGGACATCAAGGGGAAAAACAGGGGAGCAAGGGACATAATACAATATGCTTAGAACCCATCTACCGTGTATCACTCTCTACTAGGATATAATGGACATCAAGGGGAAAAAACAGGGGAGCAAGGGACATAATACAATATGCTTAGAACCCATCTACCGTGTATCACTCTCTACTAGGATATAATGGACATCAAGGGGAAAAACAGGCGAACAAGGGACATAATACAATATGCTTAGAATCAAAGTCCTCATTATTTACCACATGCGCTAACTGAACTAAGAAATTAAATCATTCACACAGTTACATTTATTCAGGATCTTCTATATGCTTAGCGCCAAGAAGACAAAGATAAGTACAATAAGATGCTTTGAAGGTGTCAAAGGAAAAAAAATGCATATATATAAAGCCTTAGCTTATATAAGCCGCTCATCTATAAAGTGGGCTGATGGGACTGATATAATACAGATAGCTGTAATCAAAATTAAATGAGAAGTATAACAATGGCCAGTACAGTACTGAGCATAGAAAAGGTATTCAGTTTTTCTTAAAATTGGAAAAATACTTCAATATACATTAAATAAATCAGAGCATACACATATACCATTTTTTGTGTAGAGGTGTTAGAATAAGAGTATTTATGCAAATTTTCTTGTATTTGCATAGGGAAACACAGGAAGAGGAGGAAATACTTCCCAATTCATTCTATGAGATCGGTGTTACCCGAATACCAAAATATGACAAAGACATCATTCAGTCCACCACAGTTATACACTGAATGTTTGTGTTCCTCCAAAATTCGTATGTTAAAATCCTAACTGCCAATATGATTGTATTCGCAGGTGGGGTCTTTGGGAGGCCATTAGGTCATGAAGATAAAAGCTAGACAAAAATAGAACACATGTTGTATTATTACATTTACATAAAATTCTAGAAAATCCAAATAAATCTACAAAGTAGATCAGTGATTCCCAGAAAAGGGAGGAACCGGGGGGCATTATAAAGGGGCACAAGTAAACTTTTCAGAGTGATGAGTTTATTTGATTATTATCTTGATTTTAGTGATGTTTCATGGTTACTTACATATGTCAAAATTTACTGAGTCGTACATTAAATATGTACAATTTGTTGTATGTAAATTACACTTAGTAACACTATTTTTTAAAAGATTAGAATTAAAATGTTAACAGTGCTTATAATTAGGCTTACAAATGATTTGCATTTTATCCTTTGTTTCAGTGTTTCCCAAGTTTTTGTATTGATGTTTTGTTTTTGTGATAGGAACAGTTATATTTCTTTTGAAAAACCATATTGCAAAGTAATCATAGCCATACTGGAAGTAGAAAATAATTGTGATACACAGAGAAAGTAGCAATTTGATGGGTGACATATATTAGAATATTTTGACTAATCAATAGATCACAATTTAATACCCCAAATTCAATTTGCAATTCAGCCTCTTAAAATGCTTATCCATAAACTATTGCTAAATTGTGATAATTTACAAAAGACAACTTTGTTGATCTTAATGTAGCTAGTCATATTCATGACAAGACAACAATAATCAAAAACATAAAATGAGATCAAGGAATGACCTTCAGTTATGAACACATCCCAGAAGAAGCAAGAATTTTTAGCTCCTGTCAAATTCTTTAAACACAAAGCATTAACTTTTTATTTGTATGAGTCAGTTCACAGAAAAAGCAGTTATAATGGATGTATTCTCTAATTTAATAAAGTTTCACTTTAAACATGGGAGTTTAATAGCTTTTTTAAAGTTACAGTCTAATATATACTTACTATAGCAAAGATAAAACTCCGAAAAATTAAATGATCCCTTTCATTTCCAACCCCACTCCTAACCCAATGCCCCAGAAAGAAGTCAAAGAGCCTGGAGCTCGGCCTTCCACACTTTTCTCTGTGTACAGGGAGACATATAATACACCTGCAAAGGGTGTTCCAAGTTTGTTTGTTTTTTAAAATAAAAACAAAAATTGTATCATACTTTATATACTACTCTGCAGTCTTCCATTTTTGCTTAACAACATCATATGGACACCCTCCAGGTCCACAGATATAAATCTAATTTATTCTTTTTTAACAGCTGCAGAAGTTTCCATAATATATCTGTAAAATAATTTATTCAACTATTCCTCTACTGACACACTCAGATTGCTTCTAGTTTTTGTCACTATCAAAAACAACAAAATGCTTCAATATATATTGTGTACAAATATCTTTTTTATGTGCTGATTTTTCCCTTAATGGACAGAACCTAATAAAGAAACTGCTACATCCAGAAGGAATTTTATTTTAATAGCTATTACCATATTACTTTCCAAAGAAGTCAAATGAACTCACACTTCCACAGCAATGTACGAAATGCCATTTCCCTGCGACCTTGTAGGTACTGGACATTATAATACCTTTTAATTTTGGCCCAGATGGTGTATGAATATTGCTATCTTATTGTATAATTTGCATCTTTCTAACTACTAAGCAGGGTTAGAACATATGTACATATGCACATATTGGCCATCTGGATTTCCTGTCCTGTGGTATGCCTATTTAAACCCTTTGCCTATTTTCTACTGGATATGATGTTTCTCATCAATTTATATGCTATATTTGTATATAAAGGGTATTAAACTTCTGCCTATAATATATGTTATATATGCATTGAAAATGTGATTTTTTTAAGTTAGGGGTTTAGTACTTGAATTCATTTAAACGGTGTCATTAATGGTGGTTAAATTGCCAGGTAAATACAAAGAAGTCTACCACCTAGCTCAAAAACTGTACATCTGCAATGAAAGTTGCAGAAAGCAACAACAGTCATTAAATAGAAAATAAAAAGCAATAAAATACATCAATAAACTTTAAGTCATCTTCAGTATGGTACCTGGGAGAAAGAAAATTAAAGAAAAACTAGGCACTGAATAAACACTGCTATAGAGACCCCAGAGGAAACTTCAGGGCATGTTCAGGAGCTTTAAAAGTTGGTGGGACTCTTCCTTTTGAGGACTCCATGCTTAAAAATATATCTAAAGAAATCTCAAATGAAATCCTTTTCAAAAGTAAAGTCTCATGTAATGAGAGGCAATTAGGACACTAGTAAAAATAAGGCAAGTCTTAAGAATTGGAGGCTTTGCTTCTCAGATTGTTTTTCAAGCACTGACGATTAAGTAAGGGAATCTGAGGTAACACCTCCCTGGAGGCCTTTTGTGTAACCTCTGTCACTAATTTATTAAAACTGACAAGTAGCTGCAATGATTGTTCCACATTATCTACCCTGACACAAAAATGACATAGCTTTTCCATGCTATTCTGTCATTTATAACATTGATGAATTTCTCAAACCTCTTAAAATCATTTACAAACTAAAGACAAAGGTTCTTTCCCCACTAAAAAAACTCTCATCCTGTTAATTATGCCCAAACTCGCCATTTTAAGAGCACAATGCTGTAATTCTTGCAGTAAATCTTTATGGGCCCTAAGAGTTCAGTGTGTCCAGTAGACCTTAAATGACCTCACATATAATTGGTTCACTGACTGCAACAAGAAGATTATGTAAGGAAGCAGAAATATAATTCTAAGGTCAGGTTTAAAGTCATCTCTTGAAAACTTGCTACCTTGGAGCACCACTTCATAAGTCAAACCTTGGAAGAAATATCAGCTTTGATACAATATCGTTTAACTTCAAGCACAAAAACATGAAGGAACCCCTTTTCAACAGCTGCCAATTTCAACTAAGCCTTGAGGTTTGGTTTTCATACAAAAAGGCAAAAAAGCTTCAATTATCCACTTCAACACTTGCAGGTAAGAGACTAGGGACTAAGATGATAAGTGGAAGTTATAATGGTCAAGGCAGGAGGTAACAAGACCTAGATAATAAAAAAACTAAAGAACAGTCCAACTCTTATGTCTATTATATGCCAGGCACTGGGCTAGATACTAGAGCTAAAAAGATGTCCTGCTGTGCCCAATGCTGTGAAGACAGAAACAGTTCAAATGAGAAGCTGACAACTGACTACAAAATATAAGCATTCATTATCTCAATCAAATGGTCAGTGAATTAAATTTTACTTTGATGAGATAATACTGCTTTTGTGTGGTTTTTAGTTGAATTTTAGACTTCCACTTAAGAATACCTCTAGTCTATAGCTTCTGCCAGTTAGCAGGATTTCTACCATTCCATTAAATAGATGCTAAATATGAATATCAGGGATCATAGTTCAACACTGTGACTTTTATTTCTTCATTAGTAAAATACAATAGTGATGTTCAATGCTCTAAATAATAACTTTAATTAAGATAGAGATAAAATAAAACTGCCATGCTTCAACTATTTCAATAGTTTTCAATAATCCTTCACACTTTTAAATTCCAAAAGAGTTTTCTAACATCGCAGGACTTATTCTAAAGAAAGCCGCCAGAGATACTGTGGCAGACTATAAAAGAAAAATCAAACAGAAGTCAGGAAATCTGGGTTTTGTTACTAATTAATTAGTCTTCTGACCTCTTTCTTGTGATCCTACTTTCCCGGCTATAAAATGAGTTCCAGAGAGGATAATAATTGCTAAAGTTCCTTTCCTTAACAAAAGTCTATCATTTTATGTTTCATTTCAAAATATTAGATATCCAAGAGGCAAAAAGCTAAAATGAAGCATAAATACAGGAAGGAAAGTAATAGGGTATCAAACTTCAACAAAACACCATTTCCAAAATATTTTAACATATTTTTAAAAATAACTCTTAGCGAGAAAAAATCCACCAAAGTTCTCTCATGGCCAAAACCCATAATCTCTAATCAGTCATGTAATAGCAAGAATGAAGCCAAAGGACTGTAATTTTCCCATTCTGGTAATAGTCCCTGAGAGAGGGAGAAAACATTCAAAGAACTGTATTTGAACATAATACAGTAAATAGATGCATAAAAACATGTTATATTATGCAATACAATATATCTGTCTAATCAATGTGTAGCAACCAACACATAATACTTATGTGAATATGTGAGATTTTGGTTGAATTAGCTTGGCCACTTTTTCTATTTCAAGTTAACAAACGCCCAACAGTCTTTTTCTTACAAATGGCACAGTGGCTCGTAAGAAAGACTAGCAGAGGCAATATAACAATTTACTGTTGGGTAAAACATGCTATCATCCTCTTGATATATGGCAGGAACAATGATGAATGGAAAGCAGGCACAAACCATCCAACTGATTTCAGTATAAACTCTCTTCTGATATATTTCAAAGGGTAAGCTACTAATAATGAAACACAAAAGAAATGAAAACTTTTGATTACATAAGAGATGCATGCAAACAATAATAAAAATTGGAAGTATGTAAACCACAAAATGTTGAGGGCTTTTCTTTGTTTTTCTGGGGTTTTTTCGTGACAATTTATGGGAGTTTTGCTATATTTAGGAACAGATACCTTTTACACTCTGGGACTTGGTCTGAGCCAGCCACTGTATTGTTCCTCAGTCATTTGCAAAGTATGAGAATACATTCATTCAAAGCACATGCTTGTAAGTTTTTATATTGATATTATTGCTAGGATCCCTTGAATTCTTGAAGCTAGTACAGTCTTGTTAATTCTCTCACTGAATAAGAAGATCCTCAAAATGAGTAAGTATCTGTGATTATGACAAAGTACTTCAGCAGACCCCAGACAAGAGACTATGGCATCTTAGTTGTTAAAAGAAGGGATGGATAAGTGCTATCCCTTGTTGATAGCTATCAGGCAATGACCATGCTTCAGGTCTAGGTGAGACTGAAAAGGCCAACATTCTTTCCACACTGTAAATATGTTAAATTTGATCTCTTTAAACTGAAGTGTATTTGAAGAGCCTACCAACATTGGTGATCTGCAAACAACCTAATTGAGGGCAAATTCAAAATTAAATCTAGCTGAAATATATTCCAGATTCATTTTTTAGGGATAAGACTGAATGAAGATGACTGTTTTTAGCATATCTCTTAAGCAGAGTCACAGCAGCCTTTAGTAATCCCCATACTCAATAGTGTCACAGGCATGGGATAATGGAAGATGAAAAGGAACAAGAATCAGGAGACTGGGGAAATGGTTGTATCAGGAACTCATATGTATTCAGCACTTTGTGCCGGGCACTATCGTATATATTTCACATATGCTATTTGATTTAATCCTTACAATGTATCAGTGAGGTTAAAATGATCATCCCCATATAGTCAAGGAGACTCAGAACAGTCATATAACTACGGAAATTGACACATCTGAAAAGAAAGAAAGAAGGAAGGAAGGAGGGAAGGAGAGAGAAGGGAAGAAGGGAGGAAGAGAGAGAGAGGAAGGAAGGAAGGAAGGGAGGGAGGAAGGAAGGAAGAAAGAAGGAGGGAGGGAGGAAGAGAGGGAGAAAGAAAGGGAGGGAGGGAGGGAGGGAGGAAGGAAGGAAGGAAAGAAATTCATACATCTAGAAAGTAGTACAGTCAAAATTTTAAACATAATTTCCCCCCACCAAGTAGTTGTTTCCCTACAGAACTCAAACTATATAACACTTTTCTTATTGTCTATCAAGAGCAGATATTATTCTTCACATCTGAAGTTTATTATAAAAAGTTAGCTACATTCATAATGAGAAAAGACCCAGAAATCAGGAAAAATGAGTGGTTTTTTTTTTAAATTATCACATACCTATGCCATGTAAGATGTTATAGATCTATTTTGTTAATTTTTCTCTAAACAAGTATAACAACTTGTTAAAGAATTAAGCCATTAGTCTCACCCCTAGAAAAGAAAACCTGTCTATTAAAATAATATGATTAGGCATGACCATTAAATAATGAACATCAAAAATAAATATTCCTGACTCCCACTTCTAGTTAGGATGGTGAGAATTGCAAGAGAATTTCACTTCCAACATAACAACCAGGACAAACCCGTTAATCTACAAAAATCACAGTTTTTTAAAATCCATCATACAGCTAAGGATACAAAGAAATCTAAATGAACTAGATTATAGAAAGTAATGAGCCCTTTCAAGGAGAGAAGAGACCCACAGCTAACTTTCATCCCTGGTAGAATGGCAAGAGGAGGAAGAATCTGCCATAGATGTGTCAGGGTAAACAAGCTGAACTTTTAACAAACCTATAATGGCCATACATGGGCTGGCATGATGAGAAGCCCCAGCAACAGAGAAAATCTGCACCTACCACCAACTCTTTCCCATTCACGTATTCAAGCATGAGAGATGAAAAATAAAAAGGAAAACTAGGGACTTCCCTAGCAGCCCGGTAGTTAAGACTCCATGCTTTCACTGCAGCGGGCATGGGTTCCATCCCCAGTGGAGGAACTAAGATTCTGCATGCGGGGCAGCGTGGCCAAAAAATTAGAAAAAAAAAAAGGAAAACCAAATGGACATGGTAGAAATGAAATATATTAACCAAAATGAATGAATCATCAGATGGGACTAAGACTGAACATACAAAACAGAAGAGAGGATCAGTTAACTTAGTTATGGACAAGAAGTTGATGACAAAACTGATGACAGTTATTAACCCACAGATTCAAGAAGCTTAGAGAAACACAACAAAGATAAATTCAAAGTAAACCGTACCTTGGTACATCAAGCCAAACTTCTGGTGAAAAATAAAAAATAATAAAAGAATCTTAAATGCAGATACAGAAAACAGACAAGTTACAAACAGGCAAAAAACAAAAATTATAGCTGACTTTTTATTAGAAACAATAGAAACCATAAGACAATAAAATGATGTCTTTAAAGTACTAAAAGAAAAAACAATGGCATTCCATATCCAACAATAACAAAAATAATGCTTTGAAAATGAAAGCAAAATAAACACAATTTAAGACAGACAACAGATGAGAGAATGCATATCTAGCAAACATACTAAAAGAAATGCTAAAAGAAACTCTTCTTGCTAAAGGGAAATGCTTTCAGATGATGTATGCCTGAATCTGCAGAAAGGAATAAAAAGCAGTATAAAGCATTAAAATATGGATAAATATTAAAAGCTTCTAAAACTATCTTCATTTTATATCTATATATTTATTTTATTTAAAATTCTATTATTGCTTAAAGCAAAAATAACTATAAATGTCACTGTTTTAGCAAAAATGACAATAAATATCATAGTGTTTTAGCATATATGGAATTAAAATATATGTTGACAATAGTATAAAGGGTATGTGATGTAAATGAAAGTATAGTATATATAGCTCAACAAACATCAGGTAGGAAAACTCATAGAGACCACATTCAGATACGTCATAGTCAAATTATCAAAAGACAAAGACAAGGAGAAAATATCTTGATAGCAGAAAGAAAGGTGATTCATCATGTAGAGGGGATCCTTAGTAAAATTAATAACTTACTTCTCATCAGAAACTATGGAGGCCAGAGGCAGTAAGATGACATATTCAAAGTGCAGAAAAGAAAAAAATGTCAACCAAGAATTGTTCAAACAATAAAGGTGAAATTAAGAAATTTCCAGACAAATAAAAACTGAGAATTCATCTCTAGCAGATCTGCCCTATAAAAAATACTAAAGAGTGTCCTTGTTTCAGGCCGAAATAAAAGCACACTAGACAGTAACTCAAATCCACACAATAGCATTCCAGTAAAGGTAACTGGAATATAAGTAAATGTAAAAAATATATGTAAAAAATATATGTAAATGTAAAAATAATATAAACATATTTTTGTTTGTAACTCTTTTCTTCTATCTGATTTAAAATACAATTTCATAAAATGATAATTATAAAATTGTGTCACTAGATTTTTAATATATAAAGCTATAATTTGTATGACAATAATAGTACAAAGAAAGTAGAAGGGAACAGAGCTATACTGGAACAAAGTTTTTATATACTATTGAAATTAAGTTAGTGTTAATATGAACAAGTTTGTTTTAAGTTAAACTGTTAATTATAACCCCTAGAGTTACCACTAAGAAAATAACTCAGGGGACTTCCCTGGCGGTCCAGTGGTTAAGACGCTGCACTTCCACTGCAGGGGGCATGGGTTCGATTCCTGGTCGGGGAACCAAGATCCTGCATGCGCATGGCATGGCCAAAAAAAAAAAAAAAAAAAGCCAACAACAAAAAAAAAACCTCAAAAAAAAATACAGTAAAAGAAAAGTGGGACAGAGTGGAGAGGACAGATCGCAGAGCCATTTAGGAGGTAGAGTCAATGGAAATTTGTACTGGATAAAAGTGAGATATTCTCCCTCAAGGAGTGCATTGTCTACTGAAAGAATCTGAAGAGTGAACAAAAAAATTATTTTATATTGTGCCCAATGACTAGAACATAGAACAGGGGAAGTACAGAGACAGGAGATGAGGCTGAGACTAGATCATGAAAGGTAAGGATTGACCTTTGTTCCTAAGGTATTAGATTGCTTTAAGGAATTTTGAGAAAAGAATTGACATGATTTTGAGCAAAGAAGTGATTGTGAGTCATTAGAGAAATTCAAATCAAAACAATAATGAGATACCACTTTATACCCATGAAGATGGCTACAATAAAAAGGACAGACAATAATAAGTGTTGAAGATATTGAGAAACTGGAACCCTCGTACATTGCTTGTGGGAATGTAAAATGGTACAGCCTCTTTGGAAAACACTTTGATAATTCCTGGAAATGTTAAACAGAGTTACCATATAACCTAGCAATTCTACTCCTAGGCACATATCCAAGAAAACTGAAAACATATGTCTGTATAAAAACTTGTATATGAACATTTATAGCAGTATTATTCATAATATCCCAAAACTGATGAATGAATAAACAAAAAGTGGTATATCCATACAACTGACCACTACTTAGCCATAAAAAGGAATGAAGCACTGATACATGCTACAACGTGAATGAAACTTGGAAACATTCTAAGTAAAATAAGCCAAACACAAAGGCCACATATTATATGATCCCATTTATATGAAATGTTAAGAATAGGCAAATCCAAAGAAACAGAAAGTATATTAATGATTGCCAAAGGCTAGAGGGGCAGCAGGGGGAAGAGGAGGAGGAGGAAACCGGGAGTGACTGTTAATGAGTATGAGGTTTCTTTTTGACTTGATGAAAAATGGTCTAAAGTTAGATAGTGGCATGGTTGCACAACTCCGTGAATATGCTAAAAACCACTGAGTTGTACACTTTAAAAAGGTGAATTTTATGGTATATGAATTGTATTTCAATAGAGCTGTTATAAAAACAAAAAACCATGATGAGTTACCATTTCACACCTTGTAGAATGAGTAAAATCTAGAAGACTAGAAATACCAAGGATGGCAAGGTTGGCAAGGATGTGGAATACTGCTGTTGGTCAAAGGGTAAAATAGTACAAACTACTGTGGAGAACTTTTTGGCAGTGTTTAGTAAAGTTAAACAGGCATCCACCCTATGACACATCACTTCTGGTTATTTATTTAAGATAAGTGAAAACTTATGACTACAAGACCTCTACAGGAATGTTCACAGTACCTTTTTCATAAAAGTCCAAGAATGGAAACCATCCAACTGTCCATCAACAAAGAACAAATAAATTATGGTATATTTATACAATGGAATATTACTCAACAGTTAAAAGCAAGCTGATTGGTACAGGAATATGGATGAACCTCAAAATTATTCTCGGTGGAAAGAAACCAAATACACACACACAAAAAAAAACTATACTATGTGATTCTATTTATAGAAGGCTGAAGAACAAATTAGATTAGCAAAACTAATCTACCAATGGTAGAAAATAGAACAGTGGCTTCCAGAGCAGGAGAGCAGGAGAGCAGGGAAGGGGCACAAGAGAACATTCAGAGGTGATGAAAGCAGTCTTGGTGGTTATACACATTTATAAAATTGTCAAAATTAATCAAAAGGAATACTTAAGATCTGTGCATTTTATTAAGTATAAATTTTATTTCAGTTGAAACAGAAACAGCAATATAATGGAAAAATAAATATTTTACTGAAATATTCATGGATGAAGTGATACAAAGTGATAAATTCCATAAAATAAATGATTAGTTCTTACAGTAGTTCTGTGGCACAAGTTCCGGGCTCTTAGGCGTTTTCAACTTGTAAGATACATCTCCAATATTAACTGTATCACCTAAAAAGAGAATACAGAAACACAACCATTACAAGAGACAAGAAAACACACACTACGGCTTTTGCAAACAGTGATTCTCCTGACCTACAGAGAGGGATGTGTGTACCACAGATCTGTCTGTGTTGGGCATCCACAGAAACACCTATCTATGTCAGGCACTGTGCTGTACAATTAGTATCCATAGTATAAGTTATATATATAAAGAAGAAGTGTCGGTGAAATTCACTTTTTAAATGCTATTTTAGCAAAAAAAGGTGAAATACTATAAAATATATTAACCAGCTTTATTTTCTCATTAATAGCAATACTGATAAAGTCAACAATACAGAAGGATGCACTTTTGTTTAAGATCGTCCAAAGCACCCATAAGGTGGTATCTTTAACATGTATTTGCAACCTTTTTACATCTTTATAGGTTCTTATTTTACTACATACAACTTCAAGTTCTCTAGCAACATAACTCCCAAATTCAACATTTCTAGGTACATGAAAAGAGCAAAGCCCCAGTGGCATATATGCCAAGAACTCCTACATGAAACAAGCAAAACAGAGCAAAAGCTCTCAGTCACTTCTACATGGTTCTAAGTTTTTAAAGTAACATTAATTTCTGGTTGATCTTCTAAAGTGCAGGAGTGAACCAAACAATCTCTGCTTTGCTCTCTCCAACAGCAAAATAGACATATTGATCCCATCTGCAACTGGAACTTCACTTGCAAAGGGCTCAAAAACACTTAGAAAAGTAGCTGTGTAAAACACATCTTTCAACACTGCCAGTTTTGAGCTAGTGAGGTATCCTGGAGAATAGAGGCCTTAAATCATGGTACTAACAACAGCCAACACTTGTTGAATGATTACTATCTTCTAAGTCCTTTACACATTCCCCAAATATGTGAGACAGAGACTTTATAAATGAGGAAATTTGTAAATCTATGGAAAAAAAAAGTTTTTATAGATGAGAAATATATTACAGGTATGTGGTAAATTAAGAGATAAGTAGAAACACTGTGCAAAACACAGGTATAATTTCTAATACAGAATGCACATACATTTAGAGTGTGAATCAAAGGTATTTTCCCTCTGAATTAGTCTAGACATCAGCTAACACTTACTGAGTACCAACTATTTGGCAAATACTATTATAGACATATTTGTTTATGTTATTTCATTTAATCTTGACTCTAAGTAACCATGGTTCCTGTGAGCTATTTCACAGAACTACTGTAACAGAAACTCCATCTCAAACTAGGTTAGTATGAGGACATTGGGGGTTTTGTTACAGTGGTTCTATGAAATACCTCACAGGAAGCGTGAACCCATCATGAAGAGACCTAGGCTCAGAAACTAGTCCACAATATGTTAGGGAAGGCAACAGAAGCACAGTCAAAGTCACACCCCAGGATAAACTCACTGAGATACCACCCCAGGCACCATTAGATCCATACTGTGGGACAACACAGTCAGAGGACAACTTTTTCCCCCACTTTTATTTTGATATTTCTCAAAACCTGTAGGAAAATTGGAAAAACACTACCTTAAGATGCAAAAGTCATGATTCTTCATCCTTAAAGTCTTCAGATATATCTTCTAATAAAAAGGACACTGACATAAATAAACTGTTCCTGCAGCCTTTGCACAACTCCCTCATGACTCGCAGTCATGGGCAGGAACATTGATTGGCCAAGGCTACGTCATTAGCCACAGCTTGGCTGCCAGGGTACAGGTAGCAGGAAGAGTTTACCCACCATGATATCTGGAGTGGAGTCAGAGCCCCGCGTCCAATCAGCGACTCACTCCACAGGGATTCCATATCTCTCCCCTCTCCCCCTCCCCTCTCTCCCTCCCCCTCCCTCCTCCCCCCCCCCCCCCCCCCCCCCCCCCCCCCGCCCTCTCTCTCCTGCCCTCTCACCTCGTTGCTTTTCCTCCTACCTCATTATGACTCAAGTCTTCTTTGCCTTTTTCTTCCTATCCGCCTCAACTTCCGATCACTGGGTGCGGAGGCCCGGTTCTAGCCTCTTTCTTTTCTATCTATAACCTCTCCTTGATGAGCTCATCTAGCCTTATGAAACTAATATATTGCTTGCTCCCAAATTTATATCTTTAATCCAGACCACAGAACTCGAAGCATGGATACCAACAGACTCTGAGGCGCCTAATAGTCGGCTTCATTTGACATATTCAAAACTGAACTTCTGGGCTTCCCTGGTGGCGCAGTGGTTGAGAGTCCGCCTGCCGATGCAGGGGAACACGGGTTCATGCCCCGGTCTGGGAAGATCCCACATGCCGCGGAGCGGCCGGGCCCGTGAGCCATGGCCGCTGAGCCTGCGCGTCCGGAGCCTGTGCTCCGCAACGGGAGAGGCCACAACAATGAGAGGCCCGCGTACAGCAAAAAAAAAAAAACTGAACTTTCTGATCTGTGTGTGTTCCACACACAGTATTCCCCAATTCTACTAATGGCAACTTAATCCTTCCAGCTACTCACACCAGAAATCTTGCAGCCATTCTTAACTTTCTCTCCCACCCCCCATCAGAAAATTGTAGTGACTCTGTCATTAATATATATGTAGTATTGCCCACATCTCTCTACATCCTCTACCACCACAATGCTGACCCAAGCCAGGTAGGGGTTTACTACTTAAATTCATTTTCTCATTTAAACAGCATTACCTCTCACTCCCTTACAGATCTCCTGTCATCAACCCTGGCACCCTACAGTTAATTCTCAACAGAGCAGCCACAGTGATCATAAGAAAATAGGAATCAAGTAATGCCAGTCCTCTGCTCAACCCCCATCTTTACAGTGGCCTAAAGGCTATTTCTGATCTGGCACCACATTTCCCTTCTGAGCTTATCTCCTACTGGTGTCCTCCTCACTTATTCTACTCCAGCCACGTGGGTCTCTTCGCTACTCCTCGAGCATGTCAGACATATATTCATTTCAGGCTTTTGCACTGGATTTTCCTACTAACTGAAATGCTTTTCCTAAATATATCCATTATCAATCAGGGGCCCAGCAAGAAACTGGTAGTCCATTCAAAATGAATAACTGAGGAGAGAATAATAAAGGAACCATTTATGAAGGTATGGGCAGAGTTTGGGAAAACCAGCAAGGACGGTGCAGTACCCTGGGACTAGCAATAACAGAAAGCCATTACCACCACTGACCCAAGCCTGAAGGGGCCAGGGGAGAGCAAGGAGAGAGAGTGAGTGTATTTAGAATAACTCCTGAAAGGAGCTGTGACCCTTTGTGGGGGAACACAGCAAACCTAAGGTGGTGACTGGCAAAAGGGAGCTGGGGAATAAACATGAAGCAAAAAACTGACAGAACTGAAAGGAGGAAGAGAAAAAATTCAAAATCATATCTGCATATTTTACTATATTTCTCTTAGTAAGTGATGGAAGAGCAGAAAAAAAAAGAAGGTTATAGAAATAAAACAATCAGTTCTTGGCCTTTTGGCTAAGACCAAGTGTAGAATTAAAGATCTGAAAACCTTATTAACCACTTAACCTAAATGACCTTTATAGAACACTACACCCAACAATGGCAGAATGCATATTCTTTTTAAATGTACATGAAACATTCATCAAACTAGATCTTCGGCTGCACCATAATGTAAGTCTTAATAAATTTCAAAGGACTAAAACCATACAAAGTATGCTTTCTGATCAAATGGAATTCAACTAGAACTTAGCACCAAAAAGATAACTGGCAAATCTCTAAACATTTGGAAATCAAGAAACAGGCTTCCAAAAAACCCAAGAAGAAATCACAATGGAAACTGGACTCATTAAGAAACAGGGCAGTGATCAATTAGCCATTTGTAGGCAAAGAGGAAAAAGACATTCATAGGGGTTAGACATTTGCCCTCCCTGCCTCAAAATGCTTATGTTCTTGGCCATCCGCTGTTACCATGCTACACTTGACTAGTCATCTAATCCATACCCATAGCCCACATCTGACCTCTGTACAATTAAAGTCTTATATGTCTACTTTGGCTCAGATCTCTCTCCCGAGTTCAATACCTCTCAGTAGCCTGTTGGACACTTTACTTTGGTATTCCAGAGGCACCTCAAATTTAACATGAGAAACTCTATATTCTCTGTGTGTGTTGTCCAACCAGCTCTACTTCTTGTATTCTTATCTCAGGAACTGATGCTTTATCCCCTGACCTAGAAGCCCTTCCACATCTCTCACACTTTTCCTTCACACAAGTACTCCCTCAGATATCTTCATCTCCCCACTGAATCTACCCTAACTTTCCCTTTTGCACCATCTCCACCTCACTCAAGAATTGATCACCTCCATTCCTGTCCTTCTGCACAGTATCTGGCTCATCCTTCTGTAATAGCATTTCTCACACTGTACAATTATTGATTATGGCTCCTTTACATAAGAGTCTTTAAATTAGGGTACACAAGACTTTCCAAGGGGACAGAGCATGGCAGTCTGAAGGGGATCAGTTTTCAGATCTCCACTTCCATGTGTTCTTCCCTAAAATTGACCTGACTGAGAATGGCCCTACAGGCTCTCCATCCCCACGGGTCTTTCAGGAGCCCTTCTCTCACTTAGTTTACTACTATAGTGAATGGTGCGTTGCTCCAGGAGACCAAACAAAGGGGCATATTTAATTATGGTTGAAGGAGAAGCCTGCTTTCAAAAGTATTCAAATCAACATAAACCTGCCTAGGAATACTCTTTCCATCTCATATAGTTCTACTAAAAGTGAAGAGTAGCTTTAGAACTGACCAGAGTAGTTTGACCTGTGTTGGCCTGTGTCAGATACAGTATATTGCAGAGTGAGGAAGTGTGAGTGAGTACTGTCAAATAATCCAAGATGGGAGAGCTTAGAGAGCAAAGCAAAAAAGCTTCGAAAACTGGCTTTCACAACCTTAAAGGTAAGCTACTTTTTTCAGCTTTTCTCAATTCTTATCTTGAGAACATGCTATTCATAGAAAAAAAAAAAAAAGGCACCTCTGAACATCCGAAGCAGTACACATTATTAATGCTGATTCATTTTTTTTTTTTTTTTTTTTTTTTTTTTTGCGGTACGCGGGCCTCTCACCGCTGTGGCCTCGCCCGTTGCAGAGCACAGGCTCCGGACGCGCAGGCTCAGCGGCCATGGCTCACGGGCCCAGCCACTCCGCGGCACATGGGATCTTCCCGTACCGGGGCACGAACCCGTGTCCCCTGCATCGGCAGGCGGACTCTCAACCACTGCGCCACCAGGGAAGCCCCTGATTCATTTTAATGTAACTGAAATAGGTTTCAGCACTACCAAATTTTTCACAATACACTGGATAAAAAGAACAGAGAAAACTTTTAAATGTTTCAGATCAGATGTGTATCTTTTCGAAAAGGTACACAAAAAGTTATTCTCAAACATCATCATGAATTATTCATTCCAATATAGTCATTCCTCATCTTATAAAATGCTATTTTCTAAACTCTTATAATGAAAAGGTTATATACTAGCTTCTGAACCAAATAGTGTTCTGTTCCACTAAATACAAAGTCAAAGATTGATCATGAGGTCTAAAGAAATGGATGAATTTATTACTGATTGTTATACATGATTTCTATTTAATTGTTCTCTAAGGCCCATAAACAAAGTTCATTACACATTTAATAAAAAAAAATCATGACTTCTGCCACAGTCCTCTTTACTAAATAATTTTAACCATATTACTTTACTATACATTAAGAGCAAAACTATATTATCATATATTATGAAATAAATAACTTAAATATGTAACCAAGAGATTCCTTTATTCTTGGCTTTACTGCCTTTAGTAATCTAGCCTTCAAATGTGTCCCACAATTTATTTTTCAGTGGTTTTTATAACATTTCTTAAAATATACATTAACACATTCATTTGAATTGAAAGGGGAAAATACTTTTTCTGTCAGAAAGTCTAATTTGGCTGAATTGGATTTGACAGTACAGACTACCTTTGTTAATTATGAAAACTAAGAATTTGACAGAAAGTATTTAAACATGTGATAAAGTAAAAGCGTTTTCTCCAAAAAAATATTGTGTTGGCAAAGATATGTCGAATGAAAGTTTTATTTTAACATCTCTTTCTGAGTACATTAGAATAAAAAAGCAGCCTCTACGTGAGAAAAATAACCATAGCCATTTGATAAATTTTCGTGAAGCCTTTTTAGTGAACTTCCCAGATATTGAGGCGGAATGATTCTATTGGCTGGGTCAGTGACTTTACTTGCAAGTCAAGTGGTTTCCAATTCTTTGCCATGAACAAAATGAAAAGGCTATAATCAAGTTGCCAGTTTATAGATCATTAAAAATATCATTTTTGATAATAAATCAACATATTTTTGACTTAGAAAAGTCTGCAAAAAATTGAGTGATATTGCTATATCAAAATTCTTTATATTCCAGCAATAAAATTAGGGAATATTCATTACAGTAATTTATAGTCAACTGGGAAAAAGTGCTTCTCATGTTATTAATAGGTATGTTTCCACAAAATTTTAGTTTTTAAGAAAATTTGAAACATATTGATGTTCTTTTGAACAATTGTGCTCTAATAATTATAATGATAGAAACATTTTAACATTTAGACATTTTTCATTGCAGAAAAATATGATAAAGATAAAACTTTCAAGAATAAGAATATATTAAGATAAAAATTATGAGGAGTAAGTGTAATTGCAATACAAATCAAGGAAATAAAGAAATAACATACACTTTCTGACAGTTAAAGATGAGCTTTTTATCTATTTTCAAAAAGAGGTGGTAGCTAACAAATCACTAGGATATTCTGATTCCATTTGTGAACCAAAATACTGCCTGCCATATCAGTAAACAAAGGACATTACAGCCACCCCGAAGGTGAGCCCTGAGGGAGCTCAGGATAAAAACAAAATGCCCTCCCGGACAGTGCACCCTGAAGAGACTTGGGATAAGAAAGCACAGGGTACTGGCCCTAAATATCTGAAGTGCATTTCAAAGGAATGATTTCAAATGAGCCCAGACTTTGTATCTTCTCATGCATAGAAAAGCGCTAAATTCCTTAACTTGAGACATCTGATTTTCTTTAATTAACAGTAATCTTTTGATGTTCCAACTACCTGGTCTTTATTGAAAAAACTATACATCCTGGGTCCCCCCTTGCCTCTTCGATGAAGCAGTCCCGGGTTATCTGAGATCCTGTGTTCCAGGCTTGAAGTCTTCAAACTGTCCACCGAATTAAACATAACTCAACTTCTAGGTTGTAACATTTTTTTCAGTCGACGGTTTTGGCAACCAATTACAAAGGGACCCAGAGCATACTTCTCTCCTTTGCCTAAACTCTACAAGGATCCAGAACCTTGATACCAGAAGAGGCCTCTTGTGCCCATCCGACCTCCTCAGAGTCCAAACAAATCTGGGTCTCTCCTGGCTCTAGGATCTCCTGTTAACAGCTGATGATCCTGAGTTTCATTTGGCGGTGTCTAACAGGTACCTGGCTTCCCAACTGAAAGACATTAGGGAGTGACCCCCCCCCCCCAATCTAAAGCTATTAGGGTAACAGGGAAGAGGCCAAATCTGACTATATGTTGAATCTATTTCTTCTACTTTAAACCTTTGCTTTCCGCTGCCTTTCTTCACTAAAAGGATGCTGTCTATACACAATGGACTGCCTCAGGGAACCCTGCCCCTCTGCCGGAATGTTAAACCAAAGTGCCTTTGTACATCCTGACCCTGTCCACCTGCGGATGGCTGCAAGAAAGAAGAAATTAACACATCCCCTCCACAAGGCTGGCCATTCCATGGGACAGTTGCAAATCTTATGGCCTTTTTACATTATTTCCTCATCTCCTCCCCCTCTCTGTTCTATAAAAAAAAACCGGCATCCAAACTCTGATAAGATGGTTTTTTCGGAGACATTAGTCTGCCATCTTCTCGGCTCTGCCGGCTTTTCTGAATAAAGTCGTTATTCCTTGCCTCAACACCTGTCTCCGATTTATTGGCCTGTCATGCAGCGAGCAGAGTGAGCTTGGACTCAGTAACATTAGGGGAGCCTGGTTGAAAAACACTGGGAGACCCCCCTAATTGGAAGACATTAGGGGAAACCTGGGATTTGCTCAGTAAAGGAAACCAAGAAGTCTGAGCTGAGAGGGTGGGGAGGAGGCTGACCTGACATCTTTAAAGGGGCACCAGAAAGCCAACCTCCAACTAATATGTCAGCCAGATCATACTTGCAAGTACCTAAATTATACTAAAAGAGATCTCAACCTTAAATGGCCAAGTTGGGCTAATTTGTGTGTGTGTGTGTGTGTGTGTGTGTGTGTGTGTGTGTGTATGCAGTTAATTTAAAAAGTTTGACAAAATATCTTCTCAGAATTCTGACCTTAAACAAAAAGCCTTGTAGAGGGAACTGGTATTTCTCTTCCTGTGTCTTTGAGATGTCCATCAAATTTAAACATGTAATTAAAGCTAATTGAAATAATAACGTAAACATTTCAGTATACAGTAGGAAAGTAGAATGTGTGTTTTTCTGTAAAGAAGATATTAGAAATGGAATTGCATTTTATTAAGGGAAAAGAAAGTAAGCTTATCTTAGAGCTGGTTCTTTCTGGATGGAAAAAAATAAGGGACAAACTAATATGGATACAGAAAGTAATGGAAGGTTTGTGGATGGTCAGGATTGGCTAGGTTTAGATTAAAGTTAATTAAGTAAGTGAATTTTGTTGTTAAAAGTAAGCTGGTGAAACACTAGATTTAATTTTCTCTCTCCAAATTCTTGATGGTTTATTGCAACCAGATTACAACTAGTTACACTAATCATTGTTTTAATTTGTTCTTTGTTTCTAAACTGTTTATGCTTTGTGTCTCCCTGCTGCACTATGACTGCCAACATTACCAGTTGTATTACTTACATCCTGTCTATTTTATAAAATTCTTGTCTCTTACATTACCCAATGTGTAACCAGGCCTCCAACAAAATTGATAATGGCTAAACATCTTGAGGAATTAGATCACATTTATAACTCTACATAGAATAATTGTAATAGTGTAATTCTAGGTATGGGAAGAAGCAACAAGAGAAAGTATCTCCTGGATCATAACAGACTAGTAAGACAGAGGATCCAGAGAATTTTAAATTATCAACAGGGCCTAATCCAGAAAGTAGCACCTGGAGCTGCGTATCAACAAGAATCTTTGCCTGACCTAGGAAGGAGAATTCCTAGCAACATGGGAAAAAACTGGTCATGAAATGTCTTCCAAACATTGGTCAAATTTGGACCAGAGAGACCATGAACTAAAATACTGGCTGCCACAATTTGTATGGAAACACAAAAGACCCCGAATAGCCAAAGCAATCTTGAGAATGAAAAACGGAGCTGGAGGAATCAGGCTCCCTGACTTCAGACTATACTGCAAAGCTACAGTAATCAAGACAGTATGGTACTGACACAAGAAACAGAAAGACAGATCAATGGAACAGGATAGAAAGCCCAAAGATAACCCACACATATATGGTCACCTTATCTTTGATAAAGGAGGCAGGAATATACAGTGGAGAAAGGACAGCCTCTTCAATAAGTGCTGCTGGGAAAACTGGACAGCTACATGTAAAAGTATGAGATTAGATCACTCCCTAACACCATACACAAAAATAAGCTCAAAATGGATTAAAAGACCTAAATGTAAGGCCAGAAAGTATCAAACTCTTAGAGGAAAACATAGGCATAACACTCTATGACATAAATCACAGCAAGATCCTTTTTGACACACATCCTAGAGAAATGGAAATAAAAACAAAAATAAACAAATGGGACCTAATGAAACTTCAAAAGCTTTTGCACAGCAAAGGAAACCATAAATAAGACCAAAAGACAATGCTCAGTATGGAGAAAATATTTGCAAATGAAGCAACTGACAAAGGATTAATTTCCAAAATTTACAAGCAGCTCATGCAGCTCAATAACAAAAAAAACAAACAACCCAATCCAAAAATGAGCAGAAGACCTAAATAGACATTTCTCCAAAGAAGATATATAGACTGTCAACAAACACATGAAAGAATGCTCAACATCATTAATCATTAGAGAAATGCAAATCAAACTACAATGAGATATCATCTCACACCAGTCAGAATGGCCATCATCAAAAAATCTAGAAACAATAAATGCTGGAGAGGGTGTGGAGAAAAGGGGACACTCCTGCACTGCTGGTGGGACTGTGAATTGATTCAGCCACTATGGAGAACAGTATGGAGGTTCCTTAAAAAACTACGAATAGAACTACCATATGACCCAGCAATCCCACTACTGGGCGTATACCCTGAGAAAAACCAAAAATTCATAAAGAGTCATGTACCAAAATGTTCACTGTAGCTCTATTTACAATAGCCCGGAGATGGAAACAACCTAAGTGCCCATCATCAGATGAATGGATAAAGAAGATGTGGCACATATATACAATGGAACATTACTCAGCCTTAAAAAGAAACGAAATTGAGCTATTTGTAATGAGGTGGATAGACCTAGAGTCTGTCATACAGAGTGAAGTAAGTCAGAAAGAGAGAGACAAATACCGTATGCTAACACATATATATGGAATTTAAGGGGAAAAAAAATGTCATGAAGAACCTAGGGGTAAGACAGGAATGAAGACACAGACCTACAGGAGAACAGACTTGAGGATATGGGGAGGGGGAAGGGTGAGCTGTGACAGGGCGAGAGAGAGGCATGGACATATATACACTAACAAACGTAAGGTAGATAGCTAGTGGGGAAGCAGCCGCATGGCACAGGGATATCGGCTCTGTGCTTTGTGACAGCCTGGAGGGGTGGGGATAGGGAGGGTGGGAGGGAGGGAGATGCAAGAGGGAAGAGATATGGGAACATATGTATATGTATAATTGATTGACTTTGTTATAAAGCAGAAACACATCATTGTAAAGCAATTATACCCCAATAAAGATGTTAAAATAAATAAATAAAAGAAAAGAAAATACTGGCTGCCATATTAATAAACAAAGGATGTTGCAGCCATCAAGCCACCACGTTACAGTCACCCCTAAGGTGAGCCCTGAGGGAGCTCAGGATGGAAACAAAATGCCACCCCTGACAGTGCACCCTGAGGAGACTTGGGATTAGAAAGCACAGGATACTGGCCCCAAATACCTGAGAGGCATATCAAAAGGAATGATTTCAATGAACCCAGACTTTGCACCTTCCCATACATAGAAAAGCACTAAATTCCTTGAGATAAATCTGGTTTTCTTTAATTAACAGTAATCTTTTGATGTTCCAACTACCTGGTCTTTATTGCAAAATCTCCCACATATCCTGGCTCCCACCCCCGCCCTTGCCTTTTTGGAGCAGTCTCAGAGTTATCTGAGATGATGTGTCCTGGGCTTGAAGTCCTCAGAAAGTTCACCAAATAAAACATAACTCTCAACTCATAGGTTGTGCATTTTTTCAGATGACACATTTAAAAGATACATTTTAAAGAGTATTGTAACAATTTTTGTGTCAAATGTCAATATTTACAACACAATAGAAACAGCATGCTCTTCAACTATTCATACTTATTAGGGAAATTTCTAGATATCAACCTAAAAATGTATAAAGGGATATATATTTGTAAAACCCTTTTAGGATATAAGTGAGAAAAATGTTTTAAGACCACTGTTCAGTCCATAAGACTATAGCATTTTGTTGGTCAAGTCTATGTTTTAATCACCTTTGTATTCCCAGTGCCAAAAAATAATACCTCAAACCAAGCAGGTATTCAATACGTGAATATATGAATGAACGATTCCAGTTTCTAATTAGATATTGTTTTCTTAATTAAGTATTGTTTTAAGCCCTGGTTCACTTTAATTAGAAGTGTTTTCTGTATTCTTTGAGAATAGTCCATCTTCCAACATGCTCAGAAATCAAGTCATTTAAAAAAAAAAAAAAAACTGAACCAAAAATGTAAAATAAAAAAGAAATCAAGTCATTTATGTGTAAAGGATTCATATAAGTGAAATAGTGTAAATATTAATCTAAAGGAGAATGTTAATACTTATACAACAGGTAATACAATTTAGGCAAAAAGAAACTAACCTATGCCTCTCTTCAAATAAACCAAATAAATACTTTGGTCAAGTGCAATCATTTTTTAAAAAGATTTTAGTTAATAATATAAGATACTCTGGGCTTCCCTGGTGGCGCAGTGGTTGAGAGTCCGCCTGCCGATGCAGGGGACGCGGGTTCGTGCCCCGGTCTGGGAAGATCCCACATGCCGCGGAGCGGCTGCGCCCGTGAGCCATGGCCACTGGGGCCTGCGCGTCCGGGGACTGTGCTCCGCAACAGGAGAGGCCACAACAGTGAGGAGGCCCGCGTACCACAAAAAAAAAAAAAAAAAATATATAATATATATATATATATTATATATATATATATAAGATACTCATAATGGAAATTGTTAGAATAACTAAGAATGAGTTAACAAAAAGTACAACTTGTTATAGAGTAAGCTGCTTAACATTTAATTACATTTATTACAAATAATGCAAAAAAGCAAGCACACATAACTCATACGGATTAACCTAAATCCGTGTACAGTACACAAACTGTCACATAACTACTACTACCAATAAATTATGTATTTATTCAAGGCATGGAAAATATGGACTTGAAAATTAAAAACCCTAAAAAGAATCGAAGAGTTTCCAAACGAAATCAAATTTAAGGCCATTTTTAAAGTAACAAGGCTTGATTTTATCATTTGCAATGATCTTAAGTTAAAGGGATTTCCCAAAAGTTTACAGGAAAATAATTTCTATATTCAAGATAATAATTAATATCTTTACATAACACTCTTGTACAAACCTGTTCGGGCATTACTCACTTGATTTTTTTTTTTTTTTTTTTTTTGCGGTATGCGGGCCTCTCACTGCTGTGGCCTCTCCCGCTGCGGAGCACAGGCTCCGGACGCGCAGGCTCAGCGGCCATGGCTCACGGCCCAGCCGCTCCGCAGCATGTGGGACCCTCCCGGACCGGGGCACGAACCCGTGTCCCCTGCATCGCAGGCAGATTCTCAACCACTGCGCCACCAGGGAAGCCCTATTCACTTGATTTTTAGTGGACAGCTGTTTTGTTTTACATGCCCAATATTCTTTCCTCTTTTGACAACAGAATCCCTCTCTCCAGTGAGGAACCCACCCAATTTGGTTTGGGTAGTTTATACCACTCCTCCCAACCTTTACCCCTGCATCCAAATGCCCAGAAATGAGTACCCTGCACAAGCCCTGCCAGAACATTCCACTCTCTGACCACAGTGGTTGTTTTAGAGATGGGCCTGTGATCAAAGCTTGGCCAATAAGATTTCTCGCCAGGATTTTTCAGAGCTCACAGGAAAAGATGTTCTCTCTTCTTCTCACATTGTGAACTGTAAGGAGAGTCAAAGTCTGGGGCTGTCAGTAAGGCTGTTACCAGCTGAAGAAAGCCTGCCAGACATTGAAACCAATACTGCAAAAAGTAGATCCAGTAAAGGAAGAGTGGAGAGTGGGGGAACCATGGGCAAAGACAGAGAGAGCCCAAGTCCTACAGATGTTCTAATATCCTGCATCTAGTCCAGTCTGAAGCCACTGGACCTTCCACCTATGTGAACCAATCATATGCTTTTCTGTGCACATTTCTGTCACTTAAAACCTAATGACTGCTGACTAACACAACAATTTTTGTAAGGTAAAGGCAGGCAAAGCAAGTGTAGCTATCCCTATTTTACAAAGAAGATACATACTCAGAGAGGAATATATAACATTTTGACCCTGAGGATATTCTGAAAACAAACATTTTAATCAGAATAATACTAAGCGTTCATAAATTTTCATCAAAGTTAACTTTCGAGCAAAATTAAGCCAAAAGAACTCCTTGATCAATTTTATAGAGCACATTTTATTTTTCTTTTATTAAAGAATTATTTTATAGTGAGGATTTATCAATCACTTTTTTGTCCATATAGAATTTCACCAATTATATCTTCTGCAACTCTGTTTTCCTTTGTGGCCATCAGCGTGGACTGAATACCAAAAAGATTTTGCTCTTTCTTCAATGTTTCATCAATAACAAATTTTTAGTATATAGCTTTGTCAGAGTTTTATTTTGTATTGCTAGTTTCTAATAAGACTTCAAATTTTTTATATGATTAATAATTTTTATTTAGTTCTTGGCTAACCCAGGAGAAAACATGGGTATTTTCCTCAGATATTTCAAAGCTGTTCTACTGTCAAAATCTTTACCAATCTCAAAAATGCTTTTCTTAGTTACGTATTTCAGGCACATCTGTGGTAGCCCTTCTCCTAAAATGGGAGATGCTTAATGCCTTCTGAACTGTAAACTACAAAATTAAGTCAATGAATAGACACACCTTAGGACATTCGACTCTGAAAGGACTCACAATTCAATGACTTGTAGCTTTGAACTAAACCAACCAAAGAAGTTGGTTTAGTTCAGGGTTTCTCAACAGCCAGCACGACCGACATTTTGGGCCAAATGATTCTTTATTGTTAGGGGGCTGTCCTGTGCACTGTAGAATGTTCAGCAGATTTACTGGCCTCCACCCACTAGATACCAGTAGCACCCCCTTCCTCCTGGTTAGGACAACCAAAAAAATGCCTTCAGACACTGCCAAAATGTCCCCTGGGGAACGGGAATTACCCCTGGTTAAGAACCCTTAAGTGTCACCATTGGGTTTTTTTAATACAAAACTTAGACCCAAGAGAAAACCAAATATATCAGCAATTTCCAGGCTAGTCTGCATGTTCCCAATAAATTGTCCAGCAATTTATTAGGTTACAACTGTTCTGGGATTTTACTACTAAATTCTTTAATACACAAAAGTCACACTGTCCTCAGGGTCAAAATAGCCTGCTGCAGGTTCAAAGTAGTTAATAATTTCCCCCAAAGTTCAATACCTAGTAAATACAGAGCTAAGACCTGCACACACACAGTACAGTTTTTCCCTTTACAACCGTATTTCTGAATTGAAGCAGGAGTTCTATATTTCCCTTCCCCAAAGGTCATTAGTTCTATTATAACCCGAGGATATAATCTTAAAGTTACAAAAATACATATGGATGGATGTTTATTGCACTGTTTACATATTTAAAAATAGACAACCTGAATGTCTAAGCATGGGAAACTGGTAAAATAAATTATATGGATAAATGTATGAACTTAATGCCTATTTAAAATGACCATATATAACAATATTTATCACTATGTTAGTACGTTAATAATGGCTGAGAATAAACTGTAAAACATACATGATTCCATTTTTAAAAAGAAATATGTATTTATATAAATGCATATTATATATATTTTTTACAAAAACTGATAGTAGTAACACACACAAAAAAATGACAATCATGAATTTGCATGGAAAGATATTTTAGGGGATTTGTCTATATTTTTCACTACAATGAAACATAGATTTCTTGTACAAAAAGTATCAATATTTTTAAATATTTCTATAAACAAACCTATACACAAAAGTCAGAAAGATAAAATAGTGAACCCCTTTAATAGTAAGGGTGTGAAAGGATGGCACTCAATGTGGTCACAGTGGATTTATAGAGTTATGTTTCCAGATTTATCATTTGATCTTAATCTATGGTATATCTGAGCCTGTTTGACATCAGAATCCTACTGAACTAATTTGGCTCCTTCTGTGAAAACACTACAATGATCGTTATGAAAAATTCTTTGCAGGGAATTCCCTGGCGGTCCAGTGGTTAGGACTCTGCACTCTCACTGCCAAGGGCCTGGGTTCGATCCCTGGTCGGGGAATTAAGATCCCACAAGCCCCGCAGCCATCCAAAAAAAAAAAACAAAAACAAAAAAAAAAGACACTCTTTGCAGTAGCTAACCTCCTTGTTAACCGCTTTGTTCCTAAAACCAAGAGACATACAACCAATTGAAGTGTAAAGAGATATAAAGAATTTACAAATTATGGATGTTTAGACTACCCAATAGCAAAAGATAAAAAGCAGTGGGTTTGGGGATTTTTTTTGTTTTTAAACAAAATGACCCTCTCTTCCTTCTGCTTCTCCGGCTTTATAAAGCTCCTATCTTGAAAGCCAGCAAGGCATTCCAGGCTCTCTTGCTCCCTCTCTGTACAAACCGGAGATAATAAGCCACTGAATACTTCTTAGGTACAAGAGTTGACATGCACAAAAAGGAATATAAAGATAAATAAGACATACATACAGCCCAGGAGAGATAAGAATAGTATATAATTTGTATCTGTGTTGTTCTTTTCCAAACTACTAGGAAGCAAGGTCAATTACTTGCAGAGAGGTGAGCTACTAGTCACATGTCTGAGTGCAGCTGAGAGCATCTTTCCAATCTAAACTGTAATTCATTACAGCATAATGCTATTTGTGGTTCACATGTCTGTGTGTGACATCTGGTTCAAAATGGGACACTTCAACCTTGATGGCCAATGTTATGTCCCAGGGAAGCCCAGAACTTGCTCCTGTTTACCTGGCTCACAGCTGTTCTTACTTGAGTCCAGATCTCTGGTGAGTTTTCAGGTACATTTATCCACAGCCCTCATACCTTCAACCTTGAGAATCTTTGCAGTGGCAAGGCAAGTAGGGTTAACATAATTTACTCCATGTGGTGTCATGCTAAGTGACTGAGTCTAAGAAGTTAATATGTTTTTTGTAATGTGTACATGACTCTCACATTTGAAGCAAAGCCTGTACTTTGATTTGCTGGACATACCACAAATTTTGAGGCCGTGTCTAATGTTTTATAATCAACATGTATTTTTCATGTATAAAGAACATTTTTCTTTTTAAAGTTCCCATGAATTAACCCTGCTCCACCAGCCTACCTAGACAGTTCTCACAGTTCAAACCTAAAAGGAACTGGTTTCATTTCTTCTAAAGCCAAGGAAACAATAAATCTCACATAGCTGAAAATAACATACACTAAGAATAATAAGAGAAGCTAATTTTTATTGAAACATTAATATTTGCCAAGGGGATTGTATAAACTAAATCCTTACAACAAACCCTATCAAATATACTTTCCTTATCCTCATTTTACAGTTAAGGAAACTGGGACACAAAATTAAGTAACCTACCCTCAAATCCCCGTACCTAGACGGTGCAGAAATGGCCTCCAACTCAGACTGTTCACTCCAATCACGAGTTATGGATTACGCTAGCACTTCTAACATTGACCTCTGCCTTCTAGGACAAAGGAGAAACTAACAAATAAAAAACTCAAAGACTAAAAAACAACACCCTAGAAGCATAATAATTTATAAAGGGGCAAAATCCCAAATCACAACCCTATACAGGAAAAAAAAAAAATTGTTTAATGAATGAATGATGAAATGGATGGGACTTAAACTCCCTCACTTCTGACAAGGAAAATTATTGGGATGGGGGTGCAAGAAGAACCATGAAACTAGCAATCTCAGGTGAATACCTCCTTCATTCTAAGCAATGACACTGACAAAATCTTGTCTAGAATCACTTAGCCATTCACGTGGAGCAACAACATACATCCCTTCCCTTAACCAGCACAAATGCTCTAGCTCCAGCGCGCTCACACACACACACACACACACACACACACACACACACACATCCCTAAAATCATCTCAGATAGAGCCAAGAAATACTGAGCTTAGAAATCAGAGCTGGGAATTCCCTGGTGGTCCAGTGGTTAGGACTCTGCGCTTTCACAGCCTAGGGTTAGCTGTGTGATCTTCTGGAAGTCACTTTTCCTTTCTGGGTCTCAATTACCTCAATTATAGAGTCAGGGGTTTTAACTAAATTAAATTGTGGTTTTCAGTTCTAAGAAATTGTGAACCTGTGAGAAATGAAAACTCCAAGTAAAACTTGAAAGACTCGTGGATACATTTAAAACCTAACGAGGGGTTCTTCGGCGAGAACGTACACTTCTAAGCCGCCACTAACCCTGGCTGGAACATGGCACAGACTGACTTCCAGGCCCTTGGGACTCAGAGAGCAAGGTCAAGTCCAGCTTTCAACACCCTCTGAGGGTTGCTGCATTAAGCTCTGCGTGTGCTGGAATCTAAGTCAGAATCCCGGGGGGCGGGGGGGATGAAAGAAGCAGTGCGGGAAGGAGAAAGCACTATTCCAGGTCATCAGAAACCTAAGTCCAGTTCCCACGGGTTACATGAGGCTCAGAGAGTGCAAGCGCCTGGCCCCGCGTTACACAGCAATTAGCGGCGAGGTGATACTAGAACCTCCATCTCCTAGCTCCCGGCGCAGCGCTCCTCCCCAGTTGAAGCAGGCAGGGATTGCGGGGGGGGGGGGGGGGGGGGGGGGGGGGGGGGGGGGGGGGGGGGGGGGGGGGGGGGGGGGGGGGGGGGGGGGGGGGGGGGGGGGGGGGGGGGGGGGGGGGGGGGGGGGGGGGGGGGGGGGGGTGGGGGGGGGGGGGGGGGGGGGGGGGGGGGGGGGGGGGGGGGGGGGGGGGGGGGGGGGGGGGGGGGGGGGGGGGGGGGGGGGGGGGGGGGGGGGAGGCAGGGCGCGGAGGTGCGCGGGAGCCCCGCGCGGAGCGCTGGGCTGCGAGGCGTCTGTCGGGTTACCTGTGTCGGCCCCCGCCCCGGCGTGCAGCAGCTTGACTCCGAGCGCCGCGCGTCGCCGCCCGGCTGGCGCCGCACCACCTGCCCCAGGGAGCAAGCCTCACGCGCCGCGCAGCTGGGCCTCCGCGGCCCGCCCGGGGCCCCAAGGAGCAGGAGCCGGGATCTGCATGGGGCCGGGGGCGTCGCCGGGCACGGGGAGGGGGGTCCGCTGCGAGCCGCGTCCCGGACGGCCGGGTTGGACGGCGCGACGAGGGGGACAGAAGCGGCACCGCGCCGAGTCCGCCGGAAACTCCTTCCCCCAGCGCGGCGGGCTCAGCCGTCTCGGGCCGCCCTGGCCCAGCGGGGGCGAAGGGAATCGTCCCGTGCCGCGGGGCAGACAGGGCGGAGCACCTGCAGGCCTGTGGCTCCGGGGCGCGCCCTCGCCCTTCTCGCCCTCACCTGCGATGATCCCCGTGGATTCCCCAGGCAGGCCTCTAGTCGTTCCCCTGTGCTCGGGAGTTGCTTAAGGGTTTTAAGGAGAATTCGACTCTCTTTGTCTTAATATATTGCGCTTTCCCTGTACATGCTTCAAACCCTCTTCAGAACTTGAGTACGTTTTCTGAAGATTGTGGGAACATTTCACCTATCTGGATTCCTTGTACCCCCACCTGTGTTTCCAATCAGTACCTGAAAGCCTTACTCTTTTATTTTTTCCACATGTTTTACTACCACATCTTTATAAATTCTAAACGGGAGTGATACATAGAAGTTGCCAAAATGTCAGAAAGGACCCAAATCAAGCACTTTTTCAGTCGTTCTGCAATGCAAGAGTTATATAATTTATGTCTTTAGTAAGAGAAAAAAGTAGGACCCTGGCTAAGGCTTGCCTCCCTGGCATCGATGCCAAAAGGGGAAGTGGTCCTACTACAAAGCAACTAAGCCTAATACAATTATACAGCATCTCCAAAATATTAGGAGTACATTGACCAAGGAAAAATATTTCAATCAAGTTATACAAAACAAACATCAAACAAAAAGAATGCAGCAGGCTTCACTTTCAGCCAAGGCCTTGCTAATTCTAGAGCTGTTACTATGTTTAAAATCTACCTTGAGTGCCTAACATGTGCATGACCCTGTGATAGGTGCTGAGAAGAAAATGGGAGACTTTAAAAGAAAGAAGCTGAGCTGGGTAAGGCTTTGTGCATCTTGCTGAGGATTGGACTTAATGTGTTCAGGCTGAAACGGGCTTCTAACCTAGTTGCGGAGACAGTGAAAATAAAGGTGACTACGTTTGCATAGTGCATTACAACATGGTTTCACATATATGTTCTCATATAATCTTCACAACAACCCTCGGAGAATACTAAGGGATAATGACATAAATGTAGAATGTAACAGTTAATGAAATGCTTCTCCCACTTTGAGTGTGTCAGGCATGGTGCTGAATATTTTAATGCATTGTCTCATTTTACACAGCAACACTTTGATTGAGGTGCTATTATTATCCCCCCTTTTACAGATGAAGGAACTGAGCCTGGGAGAGTTAAGTACCTTGGCCAGGGCATCTCCATTTAATCTTACTGGAATCTAGAACATGCTTCAAACAGTGAAAGAATAATATAAGGCAATTTAGCAAAATGATTGGAATAAACACTAAGAGCCCTTGCAGTTACGGCACTGGGGAGATCAATACAGGTTACAGTGTTCAGTCATTGGGTAACGTTTACTGAGCAACTATTAGATAAACAGTATTCTGCCAGGTACTGTGTAGCAATAGGCTCACATCAAGTATAGAACACAGACATACAAATAAAGATTTACAACACAATGAGGACACATGTTTAGGGATATTTAGACTCAAACTGCTCTGGGGTGGAGTGCTTCACCTGGGAGAGGTCAGGGAGATTTCACAGAGAAGGTGATGTTTGAAGAGGTTCTTGAAGGATATGCAAGAATTTTTCAGGCTGAGAAAAGGGCAAGTCATATCTGGCAAAGGAAAGAACAGATACAAAGTACAGAAAACTAAAAATGCGTGGCAAGACTGAGAATCAGAAAGTGAGTCACTGTGTCTGGAGGTCAAGTGCATAAAGTAGTTTGTAGAGATGCGACCAGAAAGAGGAAGTGGGGCTATGTTGTATGCAAGGGGAAAGAGTTTGTATGTTAACCTCTGAGGAGATGGAAAAATGGTGAAGAGTTTTTGGGATTGACAGGTCTGCAATGTGAAGAAGAAAATGCAGCCAGAGAAGAGGTAGCATCTGAGCTTCACTTTGAATGCTAGTTTAGATTTGGATAAACAAAGAAGAGTGATAGAAAGCATGAGTAGAGGCTTAGAGTCCTGACAAGCCGGATTAATTTACAGAGACATTGAAACCAGCCAGGTGAGAGAGGCATAGTCTTTGGAGAGTGGGAAGGTATTGTCAGAGAAAGAGGAAAGATTATAGACTGAAGAATCTTGAATGGCTGGGTAATCTCAAATGAAGAAGTTGGGACTTCATCTTATAGGCAAATTGGGGTCACCACCCGGATGATACAATGGATCATATCTGATCAATTTGATCATGATATTTTAATCTGTGATGACTATGAATTGAGTAAGGCAGGAAGCATCAAGTTATAGCTATGTGGCGGTAAAAAAAGAAAAAAAAAAAAAACTTGAAAACAAGAGACCCTAGTTGGTGGCTATGACACTGAATGAGAAAAAGTAGAAGAGTAGACCTTAGGAATGTTCAATAGATGAACCAGAGGTGTTTTATTTAAGAGATGTCCATCATAACCTCTAGGTAACTTCTCTCTCAAATTCTCCCTAAGATAACTAGTACTTTTGATAAAACACACTGCCAAAATCTGGTATTTACTGTTAAACTTTTTCCAGAGTCTGTGAGGAATATTTCTTGCCTGCCACATTACAGTAACTGGATGGAAAGTGCAATTAATAATCCATCCATGCTATGTCCAATTGCTTCATCCCTCCCTACTGCCCACCCTACTGAGAAATCAAAGGTCCATACCAGTGGTTCCCAAACATTAGTGTGCCTCCTGATCATCTGGACAACTTGTTAAAATGTCCACTCTCAGGCTTCATTCCCCACCCCTACCCTGAGATTCTGATCCAGTAGGTCTGAAAGGGCCCAAGAAGATGCATCTTCAGCCATAACTATAGGAGATCACCTACATCCCACATATTTCAGTTATAAAGCTAGACAACAGTTCTTTCTGTTACTGTTTTGCTGTGAAGGCTGTCCCACCTCTTTATCTTCGTCAACACTTTGTTAAGTGCTCTCCCTTCATCTGCAAGTAACCAGAATAAAAATAAATAAATACAATGGAATAAAATAAAATAAAAAACTGAGGCAGGGAATTGGGGGAAAAAGGAAAGAAGAAAACAGATGATATGGCCCTTTTACATCCATAAAATGTTTTTAAACTAGGATACTGGCAGGAAAAAAAGCAAGAGGGAGAGATGAGTAAAGTAAGAAAGTTACACCAGCAGAAACTCTCCCACTACAAAACACCTAATAATGTTGGGGTAAACTATTTTAAATTTTCATTTAAAATGAATTTGTAAATTTATGTGAAAGTAGAGGAAATTCTCTGAAACCAGGAATGAAGCTGGAAGAAGAGTCTGGGAAGGTAAGGACTCACTGAAGGTGCTGGATGCCCTGGGGATATCTACTGTCCCTGGTGCCCATAGCTATAGGGCAGAAACAGGGCAGGGAGTAGACTGAAGACCCCAGCATAAAGCCAGAACTGAACAAGGAGCTACACAGTTAGCTAAATGGTGGACTACAAAAAAAAATTTGCAAAGGGAAACAGCAAGAAATCACATCTGTCTTCCTGATTCTAGGTAGAACTATTTTTTCCCTCTAAGAATTGTGGCTTTTACTTGAAACTCAGATGGTTTAAGGCATGATACAGTATTTGCATGTTATGAAGAAAAATGTAAGCCAATGATTTTAATTTAAAGGGAACTCAGTAGATATATAGGATATTTGAGCAGCACAATTAACAAGCTTTATTTGATGAACATACAAAAAAATCAAAAAGCATCAGTTGGAGAGTGCCTGTTATTTGCAAGAACAAGTAAAACATTAGAAATGGGTTATATTAAAAGCTACAAAGCAAGTGTCAACAAAAATTTAAAAATAGAGGACATTATTTCTGATCTTAATGCAATCAAATGAGAAAGCAATTTTAGGAAAATTAAAATAATAGGTATACTTCTATATACTCATGAGTCAAAGAAAAAAAATTAGAAAACACTTGAAACTGAACATTAATGAAAATGCCTCCTATTAAATCCTGTGATGTGGCACTAAAGCCATATTGTGGTTAGAGCCTAAAAATTAATAGGTTAATTTGTCAACTTAAGAAGTTTAAAAAAAAGTAATAGACTAAATCCAAAGGAAGTTGAAAGAAGGAATAATAAAGGCATAAACAAAAATTAATGAAGTGAAAAACAAAGATAAAAAAAAGAATCAACAAAGGCAAAAGTTAGTCATGTGTAAAGACTAATTTTTATGGCAGAGATAAAATGAACTTGGCAGAAAGTTTAGAGGATAAAGTCAGATTAAATCCTCCAGAAAGGAGAACAAAAAGACAAAGAAAATATTTCAAATTTAGAAGATCCGTCCAGGAGGTCCAATGTACAAGTCCAGAATTCAGGAGTTCCTGAAGGTGAGAATAGAATTAATGAGGAAGGAAATCACTGAATCATCAAAATTCAAGAAAATTTCCCAGAAATGAAGGAAGTGTCCAGATTAAAAGGGCTCAGTCCAAGGAAGCAGGTTGTGAAATATCAGTCAACTGAGGACAAAGAAACGAGTTTGCTAGCTTCCAGAGAGAAACATTGAATGCAGAATTGGTGCTTTTGTGGTGTATTTTTAAATTACGAGTACATTATAGCAAGAAGTATATTTGCTATACAGTACACTCCCCCCAGGGAGAAATTTGCCCTTGCTATAGCAGTAACGGAAGCCACAAGACAATGAAGCAATGCCTTCAAAATTCTGAAAGAAAATTTTTGCCAAGAATTACCACCCAGCCAAACTATCAATTAAGAGTGAAGACAGAAGACAGACATTTTCAGACATGCAAAATCTCAAAAACGACTTACTTCCTATGCACCTTTTCACAGGAAGAGAGGGAGTAAGGCAAGAAAGAGGAAGAGACCTTGGGGAAAAGACATGGTGATGCAAGATAGGAAAAGAGAATTCCCAAATGACGGTGAAGAGAGATCCAAGGGAGGTAGCTGTGCAACAGGCCAGGAGGCCACCAGTCTCCATAAGGTCAGGTCAGGGTTCAAAGAGACTTCTTCAAGAAGGTCAGAGTCACTAGTATTGTCAAGAAAATGGAAAACAACACTAGTGAGTTTGAATGCAGTGAGTTAATGATGAATACATGAAAAGCTAAAAGAACAAAAAATTATTAATTTCAAGGAAAGTAGAATGTGCTGGAAAGGTATAGCGTAGTATGTGGCTCAGCTGTACCTGGCATTTACATAGCCGTAATGATGTAAACATTGACTATTAAGCTAGCCAAAATTATGACGTGACTGCATTAGCAAGACAGTTCCGAGAACTCAAGAAGTAGCAATACCAGCATGATGTTAGAGATATTAAGATAAATACCAAGAATCGCCTGAAATATTCGAAAACAGCTGTGAGATGGGAAGGGGGGGCTCAGGGGATGGATGGTTTCTCATAACAATCTTAAGAAAACTAAATTTGGGTAAAATAAAGGGATTGTACCAATATTTACTCCCATCAGTTTGTACAAGAGTCTCAGCTTCCATGATCCCTTGCCTACGCAGGATATCATAAAGAAGGGAAGGAAGGAAAGGAAGGAGGGAGGGAGGGAGGAAGGGGGGGATAAAAGAAAAAGAAAGGAAATCATTGTCTATGTAGTACCCCGAAACTAACATCCATTGCTATTTTAATTTTATTCCTTTGATTACCAGTGAGGATGAACATTTATTCATAAGTTTAAAAGTCTTTTGTATTTCTGTTACTAATTGTCTAATTCTCCTTCATGTAGTTTTTGAAATATTATTCTGATTTTAAGAATTCTTTCTATATTAAGAATATGAACACTTTTTCAGTAGATTGTCAACACCCTTGCTTTTTCCCTCTGCATTTTTGCAGCTCGAATCCTCAGATACTTGTGAGCAAATAAGTTGGACCAAGGAAGAAGTAGGAAGTAGGAAGACTATGGGCTTTGGAACTCGGTGAATTTTGGGCTCCAGTTACACGTCATCACCCCTAGTTGTGTGTCATTGGGCAAATTACCCGCCTTTCTGGCCTTCAGTATCCCCATCTTAAACAGAAATAACAATGCTCAATGAGGTGTTGTGAGGACTTAATAATACATGTAAAGTGTCTAGCAGATCACACTATAGGTTTTCAGGAAATGTTAACAATTTGAGTAACCAATCTTCAGAAATTAAGCAACTTGGTAATGTAAAGGATTTTAAGTGTAATGAAATTCAGTGTTTGGAGGAGAGTCTAGAAGTCTTAATTACTAAGTAACTATGGTTACATTTGAAAACTTATAAAAGGGCACAACTTTCTTCTATCCCTTTTCCCCCAAAGCAGCAATATCTAGGTTTCTCTACACTAGAGAGAAACCACTTCCTCTACTTCCTCTAATGGAAGTAAGCCCTTTTCCATTCAGTACCTGCATCTCCCAGACCTGGTGAGGCTGTCAGTTACCTAGTCCCACCTCACCGGGCATGAGGGTTGGGCATATGACTCAGACTCACAGAGCTTGATTCAGCACCAGAGAACTTTATCAGAGTTGGCTATGGGTGCAAGGACTCCTCCTTGCTAAAATTACAGTTGTTCACAGCCCCCATGTAAGTCAAGCACTCTCAGAGCCATCTTTGCTGTAATTCAGGGAGAGCGTGCCTGAGCCAGAGAAAAGCAAAGCAAATGATTAAAACAAAAGCAACACACTGCCCTGCAGATGCTGGACTTGCCGGCACCACGGGTGCGGCAGCCCTGCTGCACCTGTGACGTTGGGGCGGAGAGGAAGCGGCTATTTCTACCCTCAGTGCTCAGAACGGTGGGCGCTAAGAATGGTTTGTAGCCGGACATCACCAGAAGCTGCAGGACGGAGCACCTTGTTTCCACGTGCGCTTGCAGTGGGAGCTGTGCGCAGGCCCTTGAAGACTTTGATGTTCTTTTTCTTTATAAAATAAAGCTCGTTGTGAGAATTAAATGAAAAAAAACAAAAAAAAAAAAAAAGCAACAGTGTCCTGGCAATATTCTTTGAACCCTGAACTGGCCAAATTTGAACCACCCCTTTGTATATCTGTGAGTAAATAATATTTACTTAATGAAGTTTGACTTAGCTTTCTGTCACTCATAATTTCAAGAGTCCTTATCCCTGAAGTCTTGCCAGAGATGCTTGACTGAGAGATATGGCTGTCCTTGGTATTCACCACTTTATAGAGCCTCCTTACCTATGTGGAAATATGGTGGGCTGTAGATTATTAATTACATTAAGCTCCTAACTTACTAGCAAAGGAAAATCTTGGTGGAAGCAAGATGGCCACACATGAGTATTTCCCTTTGCCCTCAGAGTTCCTATATGGGTGAACATCCTTCCAGCACAACTGCCCACTCAATGTAAGGTCTTGTCAAGTGTGGAAAGCTCAACCCTTCTAGCACCATAAGTTCCATCACACTCAGGGCCTATTCAGGAAAAACGTAATCAACCTTTGTACTTATAACTAAGGAAGTATTGATGTCAGGCTCTTTTTGTCTTTGACTTTACTCCTGCACCACTAAAGGCCAGCAAGGGAGAGCAGGGTGAACCCAGGCGTCCCTGCTCTATACTTTCCAGTGTTCTAGAAACCTGTTCTGCCAGAGCCACTCTTTGATTTAATACCTATTACTTCAGTTGTTCTAGTACTGAGTTTGGTCTAAGGACTACAATTGCAAATCCATTTCATCATACATGAGTTATCAAGAAGCTGAATTAGAGACCAATTTTCTCTATTTAAAAGGATCATCTATAAGATTTCTTTAAAATGGTCTCCCCATAGTGAATATAATTAATGGATAAAAATCAACAAATGCTCAAATTTTTAAGAACTATTCTGTTTATTTTAGGGATTTTTAAAAGTTTTGTACATTTATCCTCAAAATATTTCTTTAAAAGAATCTAGTCATCACAGAATATTAATTACCCTCTTATTTTATAGCCAAAATGTCACATCTCCTATTTCATTACTCTGTAAGCTTATAGAAGTCCCCTTCATTCAGCAACATTTAAGGCACGCCACTGCATGTAAGTACCACTTTCTTAAGTAGTTCAGGGATTATTGTGCTTTTACTCTTGCTGTTCCCTCTTCCTGTAATGCTCTTCCCCCAATATTTCCACAAGTGGTTCTTTCTCAGTTTCAGTTCTCAGTTTTATATTCTACTTCTCAGAGAAGCTTCCCTATTCACTTTATCAAAGTATTTCCCTATTTTCTATTTTTTAATTTCTATCTCATTACCCTTATCACAGTCTATAAGTACTATTTACGTTTTATTGCCTGTCTCCTTCACTGGACCCTAAGCTTCAGGAGGAATATCTGGTTGGGCGTTCTCTCCCAAGTGTGTAACACATGACCTGGCAGAGTAAGTGCTCATTAAATATTTCTTGAGTAAATGATAATGTTCTTTTTATTCTACATTCTAACACGTCTCAAGAAATTGGCAAAGGCTGGTGATGACTGCCATTACTCCCACCAATACCAGATTTCGTGACACAAACCATGGATAATGAGGTTGGTGAATTACACAATGACAGTTACACTGTCACATTTGGTTACTGTCATCACAGCTAACTTTGGTATGCTTAATAAGTAAGACTATTAGTCATTTATTTAGACAAAAAATTTTTTAAATTGTGGCAAAATGCATATAGTATAAAACTTACCACCTTAACCATGTTTAAGTGTACTGTTCAGTGGCTCCAAGTACACTCACATTGCCGTGCTACCATCACCACCATCCATCCCCAGAACTCTTCATCTTGCAAAACTGAAACTCTGTACTCGTTAACCAACAACTCCCCATTCTCCCTGCTCCTAGCGCCTGCCAAACACTATTCTACTTTCTCTCTCTATGAATTTGATTACTGTTGGTATCTCATATGTAATAGGCAGTGTTCTCTAGCGGAACAGAACTAACAGGATGGATAGATATAAATATAGACATAACGATAGAGAAACAAAGAGATTTATTACAAGGAATTGGCTCATACAATTATCTAGGCTGAGAAGTCTGAAGCTCTTCGGTTGGCAAGCTGGAGACTTAGGAGAGCTGAGGGTGTAGCTCCAGTCTGAAATCTGGCAGGCTTGCCACCCAAGAAAAGCTGATGTTTCAGCTGGAGTCTGAAGGCAGGAAAAGACTGAAGTCCCAGCTCAAGCAGTCAAGCAGGAGGAATTCTTTCTTAATCACAGGAGAGTCAGCCTTTTTGTTCTATTCAAAACCTTCAGCTGATTGGAGGAGGGCCACCCACGTTAGGGAAGACAGTCTGCTTTATTCAGTCTGCCAATTCAAATATTAATCTCATCCAGAAACATCCTCACAGACACACCCAGAATGTTTGAACAAATAACTGGACATCCCATGGCACAGTCAAGTTGACACATAAAATTAATCATCACATCTGTCAACATAAACACACACACACACACAACATAAGAGCTGTGAGTTGAGTTTATTCAGTGTCTTACTGAGAACTGTAGCCTTGGAGACAACCTCTCAGATAGCTCTGAGAAACTGTTTCAAAGAAGTAAATGAGGAGCCAAGATATATATGAATTTTATTGCTGGGGAAAAAAACGTGGACTTCCCTGATGGCGCAGTGGTTAAGAATCCACCTGCCAACGTAGGGGACACAGATTCAAGCCCTGGTCCGGGAAGATCCCACATGCCATGGAACAACTAAGCCCATGCACCACAACTACTGAGCCTGCGCTCTAAAGCCTGCAAGCCACAACTACTGAGCCTGTGTGCCACAACTACTGAAGCCCGCGCGCCTAGAGCCCGTGCACCGCAACGAAGAGCAGCCTCCGTTCGCCGCAACTAGAGAAAGCCCGCGTGCAGCAATGAAAACCCAAAGCAGCCAAAAATAAATAAATAAAAAACATGTAGTCAAACATCAAAAGATTACCGCTTATCACGAAGAACAGACATCTCAAGTTAATGATGTTAGTGCTTTTCTATGTATGGGAAGATGCAGGAATCTGGGGTCATTGAAATTTTTCCTTAGATGTGTATCTTAACTATCTAGGGACTGGTGTCCAAAGCCCAGAATGCTTCCTGTTTTTCACCATCCTGAATTCCCCTCAGGCACACTGTCGGTGGGCAACTGCAGTGGCTAATGGCTTGATCCTTGTAGAACCGGAATGGCAGGCAACATATTTTTCCTTTACACATCATATAAGTGAAATCATACAGTATTTGTCCTTTTGTGACTGTCTTAATTCACTTAGCATAATGTTCTCAAATTTTGTTCTTGTAGCATATGTCAGAATTTCCTTCCTTTTTAAGGCCAAAAAATGTCTTTTGTATGTATACACCACGTTTTGTTTATCCATTCTTCCACTGATGGGTACTTGGGTTGCTTTCACCTTTTGGCTCTTGGGAATAATGTTGCTATGAACATGAGTGTACAAGTATCTGTTCTAGTCCCTGCTTTCCATTCTTTTGTATATATACCCAGAAGTAGAATTTCTGAATCACAGGTAATTCTATTTTTAATTTTTTGAAAACACCATGATGTTTTCCACAGCAGCTCCACCATTTTACATTCCTACCAACAGCGTACAAAAGTTCTAATTTTTCCACATCTTCACCAACACTTGCTATTTTGTTTTTTGACAGCAGCCTTCCTAATGGGTATGAGGTAGATACTAGTTTCTTTTATATTTAAATTTTAGTCACTTTCTGTCCATTTTTGTCACTTTAACTATATTCTTTGGCAATACCCCTGTAAGACTGCAGGTCCAGGTGTAGATGACAAGCAGTACTATTTAGTGGTAATTTCCAAAGGACAAAATTGTAAATAGAGGCAGGAGAAGAAACAGGAAGTGGTCAGGTCTGGGCAAAACAATCAAAATAGTTAGCAAAGAGGAAATAGGCATGGATGTGGGCAGTAGGTTATGGAAAAATCTTTTTTCTCAGAACCAAATGGTTATAGTAAACAGTCATTTATATTTATAGTTGGAGTGGGAGGCAAGAAGGAGGAAAAGAGAGTGTAGTTCCTCATCGTCTAAAATGACTTCATACCAAGCACACTGACCATCACTGGAGTGAGAGAAATGTTAACAAGTATATCTAATAGTAAAATGTAAATTTACTAACGGCTTCAAAAACTATCTCTTAGTAAAAAAGTGGTTGCCAGAGGCTGGGGGCTGGGGAGATAGGGAGAGGTTGGTAAAAGGATATAAACGTTTGTTATAAGATGAATAAGGTGTGAGGATCTAATGTATAATATGGTGACTATAATTGATAACACTGTGTTGTATAATTGCAATTTGTTAAGAGAGCAGAACTTAAATGTTCTTAGGGAAAAAAAAGATGAGGCGATGAATGTATTAATTAATTGGAAGTGAGGAATTCTTTCACAATGTGTGTGTGTATATATACCTATCTCAACTCATCGTGATGTACACTTTAAATATCTTACAGTTTTATCAATCATACCTCAACAGAGCGGAAAAAAAAAAGAAAAAAACAAGCTATCTCTTAGGACACTTTACCCTTTTTCTAAAGTGATTCTATACACCCTAAACTTTTATAGTCTTTTCTCAATTAAACAAGAGACACCAGAATTTAATTGTAAATGATTTTCTGAAATTGCCGTTGTGAATTATTTGTGTTCTGGCCAGATCATGTATGGTATCTGTTTTCTGTTAAACTACAGTGCCATTTGATGTAAATCATTCTCTGAGCATCCAGCACTGTGATTGTTCACAATGGAGGATTATCACATTTATCACACACTTAGAGTGTGCAATGGCCTCTAGCCTCCAGGAGCTTACACACTAGATGTGGCGGAGGGAAAATACATCTTGGTGCTTGAAGTAACTAGGAAAACAAAGTCCTAAGACAAGATATGACTGAGTTTAAGGAAACCCTTCCATACACATTATTGAACATACATTGCATGCCAGGCGCTGCGCTCTTCTCTGGAGGAATTGCAGTGAATAAGCCAGATTCCTACCCTCGTGGAATTTATAATCTATTTAGGCTGTATTATGTTGAAAAGCTTAGAGTTTGTTCTGTTGGGCAATGGTTTTCACACTGTGCTTTGGAGACTGTCATATAAAGAATTTGGTCTTTGTCTCAGATTCTGGACACAGATGGGAGTGTCTTTGTTACTCTTGAGCCCCTTGAGCCACACTTGAATTTATGCTAACGAGGTGACTCATGGTAAAATAGCCTGGCGGGGGCTAGTCATGCTGGAAAAGCCAACCTCGTGATTAGAGGGTTGGAGCCTTGGATCATGTGATATCAGCCCAACCTCCTGACCTCCGGGGACGAGAGGGATGCTAGAGACTGACCTTAATTACATGGCCAAAACTCCAATAAAAATTCTGGACACCAAAGCCCAGGGGAGCTTCCTGGTTAGTGAACACATTAGTATGCTAGGAGGGTGATGCACCCTGATTCCATGGGGAGAGGGCATGAAATCTGTGTTTGGAACTCTGCCAGACCTCACCCTACGTGTCTCTTCACTTGGCTGTTCCTGATTTGTATCCTTTATGATAAAACTGCAATCATAAGCTTAGCATTTTCCTGATTTCGATAAGTCATTCTAGTGAATTATCGCACTTGAGGGGGGCTTGGGAACGCCCCAGATTTGTAGGCAGTTGGTCTGAAGTGAGGGGAGTCATGCCGTAGACTATGCCCTTTAACCTGTGGGATCTGTGCTCACTCCAGGTGGTCAGTGCCAGAACTGGATTGCAGTACACCGATTGGGGTCTGAATAGAACCCCTTCAGGGCCTGCCAAGGCTCAGTACTATTTGTAAATTCTGTTTTCCTTACTGGCATCCTGGGTAACCTTTATTGAGTGCTTATTAAGCAGCAGTCACTGTTATTTCTATTTCACAAATGGAAAACCTAGGCTTAGAGAAGATACATAACCTACCTGTATACAAATGTGAAGCCTCAAGGGACTTGAGTGTTATGAAGGGACTTGACTGTTCTGAAGAGAAGGTGAAATTCAAGAGCCACTGTAGAAGAAAAGTTACATGTGAAAAATTATCTGTGAAAAATCAAAAGAGAAAGAAGCCAGAGTCAATTTAGGTTGTGACTCAAAGGAGACCAGGGTTTGGGGATATCAACAGACCACCAAAGAAGAAGGATGTCACTTTGAGAAAAGGTGGTTACTTTGCATAAAAGAAAAACAAAAACATCTGAAGTTCAAAATGTGAGTGAAAAGGGCCAGGGGCGGGAGGCGGGCGGGGAGTAGGGAGAGACGGATGACTCAAGCAGGTTACTTTACTCATAATGAATGCCTAACTTTCCTCATGAATAAAATGGAGAACTAGTGATTCTGAGGATTCTAAGTCAGTTCCACAGCATTATCTTGGCATACTTCAGGTTCTCAGCAGACAGTAATTCTCTTTCCTTCTCCTTAGTGTGTGCAGTTAGAGCAGGAGGAAAACATGATAAGTGACCCAAAACAGAAATGCAACCATTTCAGCCTGTTCAAAATCTACACTATTTATTAAGACTCTTTTACAAACTCAGTGAAATCCTGCGATTATAGCAGAAATACCACAGTGTGTCCCGTAGCCCCTAGGTAAAAGTTTAGGATTGTTGGAGAAGGGTCATGCCAAATCATAACCCATAATCACTGCATAATGAAATTCAGCATATATTAAAACATTGCAAATAATTTTTGTATTTATATTTAGTATTTACACACTTGAATACATATTAAAATGAGATTATAAAGATATTTACACTTAAAACATAGTTTGGTCCTAGACTCAGATAATCATATACAGGTTTCTCACTTACGTGAGTGAGCAGAGCACTGAATAATTGTGTGGGACACATTTTACAGTAAGGTGGCATTTGTGCACTACAGGTCATCTACCATCCCTGGTCCCCGACAAGGGTGCCGGGAATGGTTCCCTGTCATTCTGACAGCTCCCAAAACCACCTCCACAAACTCCCAAACTGCATCCTATAAGGTGGCACTACTCCAGTGGAGAGCGACTGCCCAGAGCTTCCCAGATTGAGAAGACATCTGGGGCAGAGAATGAAGGTCTCTTCATTTACGTGGGCACAATGATAATCCTCTCCTTGTTGCTTGACACTGTTTCTAGCTAAACCGTGGTCATCTTGCCCTCTGTGTGGCCACTGTCCAAAGGGGGCACTTCAAGGGCAACAGGCCCAGCGTCCCCCCTCCGCCGCAGTGTCCTGAGGAGACCGCCCACCCCTCACCAACCTTCCTCTTCCGGCCCCGCTCCTGCCCTGGGGGTACATCCCACAGCCTTTGCGGCTGGTGTTGCCCTCCGGCGTAGAGCAGCCACGTGGCTCTCACGTCTTTCCATGAAACTGTGCTCCTGACTCACAGGAAACTCTGGGATCCGTGCTGAGCAAAGTCATAGGCAAGCGGCTGTGCCATGGCCAACCCCAGTCACTGTCTTCCCCTTGGACCCTTCTCCGCTCGCCTGGCTTCGGGGGTGCGAGGGGTAAGATGCCCGAGAAAACCGCCTTTTGTCTCCGCTTAAGGCCCACGTAACGGTTTCCTCTCTCACCTCACCAGCCCTCTTCTTAAATACTAGGGCGTTAGGCAGGGTGCCTGCTACTGGCATTAGAGCGCCTCTCGGCCACTCAAGTCAACTCAGGGGAAGGTGTCCAGCTCCAAATGTTGGCAGGACTCTAGAATGTACAGTCATTTTGCCTCTTTGTCCTCAGCTCTGGACCTACTTGCCAATTCCGGGGAGAAAGGAAAAATCCTTCTTAACATTCTGTTATTATGTACAGTTGTCACCTTTGGGGACAAGGACTGAGGGTCTAGGATGGGAGGCAGACAAACATTTCGCCATGTGCATTTGTACTGCCTGAACTTTGCTCTTCTTTAGTGAAAAACTGTCTATTATTTAAAAATTTTATTTATTTATTTATTTTTTTGCGGTACGCGGGCCTCTGACTGTTGTGGCCTCTCCCGTTGCGGAGCACAGGCTCTGGACGCGCAGGCTCAGCGGCCATGGCTCACGGGCCCAGCCGCTCCGCGGCATGTGGGATCTTCCCGGATGGAGGCACGAACCCGCGTTCCCTGCATCGGCAGGCGGACTCTCAACCACTGCACCACCAGGGAAGCCCAAAACTGTCTATTTTTTAAAGGGAGGAGGAATTAGCCTATGTACATTGACTTGAAATGATGTACGTGAGGTATTATGAAGTTAACAAAGCAAGCTGCCGGGTAACGGGCATAATAATAATAGTAATAGGCATAACAATAGCAATAATACTGATAATAGGCATAATAAGAAAAGGAAAAGAAGGGAAGAGTTCCCCCCCCAAGCCTGTAGTGGTACGTGGTGTGTAAGTGCAGGGAGAGGTGTGGAGGGTCACATACCAGTCTGTTAACATGATTGCCTCAGAGGGGCGGATGATGGGGTAAGGGAAAACCTTTTATTTCCTTTGGTATTCTTTTAAATTACAAAAATAACACACGCTTGTTGGAACAAATGCAGGTTCAAACGAGCATGTGTTGTTTTTGTAATGTGAAAAAGGAAGGAAGGAAGGGAAGGGAGAGAAGGAGGAAGAGAGGAAAGAATATCTTATACCACCACAGACACATCACAAAGCCAACGCACCAACCAACAGAGCAAACTGGACTCTCTCATCCCCAGGTCTGCCTGCTCCCACAGGCAGCCTTATTTCCTCCCTCCCTCTGTTCTGCCACTTGGTCCTTCAGGTTTCAAGAGTAGATACTTAACGTACAGGCATGGATCTCGCTTTCTCAGGACGAGATCTCAGGACCAGCTCACTCTTTCAGGACAGGGGTCGTCTCTTAACCCTCCAAGACTTGTAGGACCTGGCAGGGTAGAAGAAACTTACCATTGTGTTTGTAAGTAAAACAAATAAAATCAAAATTTAGATGCCTATCCCTGGTGAAGAAATTTACCAACATCATTAAATCCTTTAGAGAGCAAGATTGGATAGGGGAGAGAAGCGTAAAGATGCTGGACACCGCTAAGGCAAGGGATTTTGAAAGAGGCATCTGAGCATAAAAGGGTGTGGGGCTGCAAACCCACTTCACAGCCCTCCCCATGGTGACCGGGCCTAGGCTCCCCAAGCAGCAGATCAGCCTGAACGCTTTTCCTTCCCCACTGTAACAATGGGCACTGGACCCCTTAGAAAACAACTAATAACACAAATCTTATGGCCCATCCTAAGGTGAAAAAAAATGCTTATGCACATCAGACAGGCAAAGATTTTTTAAAAAGACTTGATAATAAAGATAAGAATGGGGTAAGTGGCTCACCTTACACATTAGGTGAGTGTGTAAAGTGGCACGGTTATCCTGGGATGCAATGCAGCATGCATTAGGAGCCTGGAAACATTTTACACCCCTCTAGGACTCCAGCTTGAGGAAATACACAGAGATGGTATCAGAGATTTGGTCCAAGGATGTTTTGTACAGCATTATTTATAATATTGAAAACGAATTGTTCACTAGGAATGGCTAACGAAATCATAGTAGAGTCATAAAATCTTCACAATGTATTGTTTAAAAGGCTAGAACACAAAACTATATATCCAACAGGATTCCAACTTTTAAAAAACACATAATAAGGATATAAAATCTAAGTTATATCTGAGCAGCCAGTTCGTAAACATGTTTGTTTATCCTTTTTATGTTTTAAAACTTTTCTACTGTAAACATATTCTCATTGTATTATTGGAGAAGATAATAAAATGAAGGCCAAAAAGTCACCTGTATTCCCACACTGAGAGAATGAGTTCTCCTTGACATATTTAAATCCATGAATTTAGGACAACCCTATTATCCGGCCAATGTCAGGTAAGTGAACAGTCTGTTTCTGAATTCACAGATTTCCCTAAGGTCTTAAGAGATCTACCTATTTAAGTACTAAGGACCCATTATTCCCAGGAGAAAAGAGAGCCCCAAAATAAAAATAAAATTTTTTCTTTCTTACTTCACAGCTCATGAAGATTCGTGGGTGCACCTCAGAATCCCCCAAACAGTTCCCGTTCACTCTTTTTTTTGACTATTGTACAAATATGTTAAGTAGGAAAGGTCAGCTGTGCTGTGACATCTGCAGGACGTCCTTTGAGATTACCGTCCCCAAACATTACTTCTTATTGCAGTGAAACCTCTAGAAGGTAGAGCTGTACCAAAAAAAAAAAAAAAAAAAATCTAAACAATTTTATTTTAAGAAGAGCAGCAACTTAACACTGCTTTAGTTCATTTAAATTTTCTTTCTCAAAAATACATTCCTAAATATACAAACTCTATACAGACAAGAATTTGACAACAGTTTGTGCCCCTTATGCATTTTAAAGAACTGACACAACCTTGAATGGGATTTTGAACAGAATTTGTGCAGATGGAACTTAAATATCATCCCGAACTGCATTGGACCTTCTTCCTGCCCAGCCAAGCTGGAAACATCTAGTAAGCTGTTCATTGCATGAGCCTAGAGTTGGGAAGAAGAGGTGGGTTGAAATGCAAATGTGAGTATGTTGGCTTATGTGTGACAGTTGAAACCCTGAGAACAACCTCCATCTAAATCTGTGATTCTCGACAGGGAATGATTTTGCCCCCCAAGGAACATATGGCAATGTCTGGAGACATTTTTGATTTTCAGAACTAGGAATAAGGCAGTACTAACATCTAGTAGGTTAGGCCAGGGATGCTGCTAAGCATCCTGCAATGAATAGGACAACCACTTAAAACACAGTATTATTCGGCCTAAATTGTCAATAGTGCCAACACTGAATAATCCTAATATAAGGACTTGCAGGTGTCCTAGACTCAAAACTGAACTCATCCTTTCTCCCTCAAAACTTCTTCTCAGGGCTTCCCTGGTGGCGCAAGTGGTTGAGAGTCCGCCTGCTGATGCAGGGGGCGCCGGTTCGTGCCCCGGCCCGGGAAGCTTCCACGTGCCGCGGAGCGGCTGGGCCAGTGAGCCATGGCCGCTGGGCCAGTGAGCCATGGCCGCTGGGCCTGCGCGTCCGGAGCCTGCGCGTCTGGAGCCTGTGCTCTGCGACGGGAGAGGCCGCATCGGTGAGAGGCCCGCATACCGCAAGAAAAAAAAAAAATGTTCTCCTCTTCAGTCCCTATCCTATTCAGTAGTAACCCATTTTAATCTGTTAACCAAATTAGAAACCTTAGGTCCTCCTTAAACCTTTCATACCTTTACTTTTTATATCCAAATGATAACCAAATCCTGTCAAATTTACCTCTTTCATAGCCATCTATTCTCTCCCCTCTTCTTAATCTCCCTGCCATTGCCCTGGTTCTGACCTTAATCATAACTTATTGGTTGGCTGCAGAAACCTCCTGTTTTTCTCTCTCCAATCTTGTTACCCTCTCATCTCTTCTCCGTATCATTTCCAGGATGATCCTTCTAAAATGAAAATCTAATTATGTCACTTCATTGCATGATATCTTTGACTGATTTCCCTTTACCTTCGAGAATAATTCAAAACTCCTTATAATTACATAAGGCCCTTCATGGTTCAACCTTCTCCCCCCACTCACTCTGCTACATTATAAACAAGTTTCTACTAATATTCTGTTTCTCCCAATAGACTTTGGGCACCCTGAGAGCAGGATCAGTATCTTTTATCTTTGGTCTCCCAGTAGCTAGTACAGTTCCAGCTTCCATTTGCTGATTTAATGGACAATATCACTCTCAGAGAATGTGCTGGGTGAGAAGAACAGAGCACCTAGGACAGAACCCTGAAGGGCACACAGTTTTAGGATCAGCAGATGACATCAGGAGACTGGAAAGCAACCAGTGACGTAGAACCAGGAGATTATAATGTCCACAAAGCCAAGAATAGAGCAGATAGCTTTAAGGAAAGTGAGATCGTCAAATACCATAAAGGGAAGTCAGTTAAGCTGAAGACTAAAAATAGTATCACATATCAGAAAGAAAATATGGTAGTTGTTGGCAACTTTTACCAAAGTAATTCTAATGCTCTGTGGGCCTGCAGTCAAGTACTTGGTGCTGAGTTGGGGATCACTCTTGGTGAGCAGGTTCAGTAGTTGGCAAGGTTAGCTGGACACAGAACAGAAGGAGAATGAGGACAAACTGAAATCAGCCAGTTATCTCTGCACATGTCTATTGGTGTGTCTGACCACCACAGCCTTTCCAGAGTAATGGCCTCTGCTTTATTTCTGCTTTCCAGATCTCAGGTAAGTTCCTTTCTGGTCAACTCTTACCTAGAACCACACAGGCATAGGGATTCTAGGAAGTGCAGCCAAGTTGGGAGTGGTGGTACCAACCTGACCATACACAATTCAGCACATGTGCCCTTGATTTTTAAAATTTAAAGAAAAGATTCAAATGATCATATATGTTTACCCACATGTTTGCCATTTCCAGTGTCTTCCATTTCATCTTATAGATCTGAACTTCCACCTGGTAATATTTCCCTTCAGTGTGAAGAATTTCGTTTGGCATTTCTTGAAGTGCAAGTCTGCTGGCAATGAATCTCTCCATTTTTATCTGAAAACGTTGTAATCTCTCCATTTCTGGAAGATATGTTCAATGGATGTAGATTTCTGGTTGAAAATTTGTTTTTCTTTCAGTCCTTTAAAGCCTACTGTCTTCTAGAATCCACTGTTTCTGACCAGAAAGGCAGCAAGGCAGCTTTATTCTTTTTGTGTGTGTGGGTTTATGGGGGGGCGGGTGTCTTTTTTCTTTTAGTTGCTTTTAAGATTTTTTTCTTTGTTTTTGGTTTTCAGCAATTTGGCTATGGTATGACTAGGTATGGTTTTCTTTGTATTTATCCTGCTTGGAGTTTACCAAGATTCCTGGATCTATGGGTTGATTTTTTTAAAAAATCAAATATGGAAGAATGTTGGTCAATAATTTTTGTACTGAAGTATAGTTGATTTACAATATTATATTAGCGAACTGTATTCAACAGTATAGAAAAAGAATCATACATCATGATCAGGCGGGATTTATTCCGGGTATGCAAGGATGGTTCAGTATCCACAAATCAATCAATGTGATACACCACATTAACAAAAGGAAGGATAAAAATCACATGATCATTTCAACATATGCAGAAAAAGCATCTGACAAAATTCAACGTCCATTCATGATAAAAAAACCCTCTCATCTTGGTATAGAGAAGACATATCTCAACATAATAAAGGCTATATATGACAAACCCACAGCTAACACCATACTCAATGGTGAAAAGCTGAAAGTTTTCCTTTAAGATCAAGAACAAGACAAGGATGCCCTCTCTCACCACTTCTACTTAAAATAGTATTGGAAGTGCTAGCCACAGCAATCAGACAAAAAAAAGAGGCATCCAAATTGGAAGGGAAGAGGTAAAACTGTCACTATTTGCAGATGACATGATACTATATGCAGAAAACCCTAAAGTCTCTTCCAAAAAAACTATTATAACTAATAAATGAATTCAGTAATGTTGCAGGATACAAGACTAATATGCAGGAATCTGTTGCTTTTTATACACTAATAATGAACTATCAGAAAGAGAAAGCAAGAAAAACAATCCTTTTTAAAATCACATCAAAAAGAATAAAATACCTAAGAATAAACTTAACCAAAGAGGTGAAAGACCTATACTCTGAAAAATACAAGACATTGGTGAAGGAAATTGAAGATGATACAAAGAAATGGAAAGACATCCCATGTTCTTGGTCAATAATTTTAAACATTTTTTCTTCTTCATTCTTTCTTTCCTCTCATTCTGGAATATATTATATTATATTATATATAATATATATTCATTATATATGTCATAATGAACTTATCCTATTCATTATTCCAATCCCAGCCCAGTTTTCTAGCTTCTTAGTGAAATCCCATAACTTTTCTTTTTTTTAATTTACTTATTTTTTTATACAGCAGGTTCTTATTAGTTATCTATTTTATACATATTAGTGTATATATGTCAATCCCAATTTCCCAATTCATCCCACCACCACCTCCCCACTTCCCCCCCTTGCCCATAACTTTTCTAATTCAATTTCTCCACTATATTCTCCTATACTACCATGTATCTCTCCTTTAAATCATTAAGCACCACTGCAATTTTACATTTGTTTGTGATTCTTTGATTAATATTTCTCTTCGCACTAAAGTGTGAGCCCCTCGAGGGTAGGAACTATGTCTTTTTTTTTTTTTTTTTTTTTTTGCGGTACGCAGGCCTCTCACTGCTGTGGCCTCTCCCGTTGCGGAGCACAGGCTCCAGACGCGCAGGCTCAGTGGCCATGACTCACGGGCCCAGCCGCTCCGCGGCATGTGGGATTTTCCCGTATCCCCTGCATCGGCAGGCGGACTCTCAACCACTGCGCCACCAGGGGAGCCCAGAACTATGTTTTTTGTAGTTGCTGTATTACATTATATTCCCAGCATCTATTACAGGGACTGGTACATAGTAGGAACTCAATAAATGTTTGTTGAATGAGTAACTGCCTGAATAAAATAAATCAGATAATTCTTTGAAATCTCTTAGCATAATGCCTGATTTATAGTAAGCCATCAGCAAAACTTAGCTATTACTAATAACTAAGATTCCCAAATGCATTTACCATAAAATTGCTTTTCAATACTATGAAACCAGTATTTCTTAGATGCTTTGGAAAATGCTGGTATAGACTATCTTTTGAATATTTTGTCCTTGAAAGAAAAGAAAGAGGTGGGAAGTAGCTAGACAAGGATTCAGAATTAATGAAGCGTTTTGATTTCTTGATGAAAAAAGAGTTTTGGTTTCTTGTGGTATCAGAACAGAGCAGCTCAGAAATATTTCACCAAATTATTTCTTTTCCACCCAGAATATTTTTTTAATAAACAAGTTACACATCAGAGCATCTTAAAGGCACAGTACGGTCTCTTAAAGCTCCACGGACTTCAGGAGTATTATGAAATTTTCTGTCAAAATCCCCTTCTCGCTGGAGGTTGGTGGATGGGTAATAGGCCCTGATCTTCAGGAGGAGATAAGAGATGCCACTACACAATGGCGGCAGGGTGCTGTAGTAATCCACAGGAGTATCTCTTGGCTCTCACTTGCTTGTTTTAATAGTAAATTAACAGATCACAAAAGCTGCAGAATCATGGTAACAAGGGCTCAGACTCCTCAGGAATGATAGTACGAGTCATTTTACTAGGCAAGCCAGCTAGACCAGGATAGGAATACAAAGGTCCAGGTGGCTTGCCTCAATATGGGACAATACTGAAATGCCACCCTCTCTCCAGATTTGGCCACAACACTAGCTGAGCTCTTGGCCTCTCCCTCTGCTCAATCTGCCTTCCTTACTTCTTTGCAGGTGTGTCTCCTGAGAGCATTCCTGCCTAAACTTTCTGCCCACGGTTCTCCATCTCAGAGTCAGGGAACCCAGCCTAAGATAGGGAGGCTTGGAAGACAGTATCTTTGCCATGGACTTTGACGTTCTTGGCATGGCCACCATGAATTGTGACACTAGAGGGAGTCTTTAAGTGACTTTGATTAGAGGACAGAGACGAAGAGATGTGAAACATCCCTTGTAGATGTTCAGAAATATCTGAAGAGTCTTTACTGAGGAGATAGAGGTCCTGAATGAGCAGGGGGTTAATGAAAGAAAAAAATTTAATTGTCCTTGCTAATGAGACCTCATTTGTTGGAAGACAATGGTGAGGTCCCAGGGAGATCTAGGTTATACTTCTAAGGAAACAGTCTGATTACTACTTGTATGTCTCTTCTAAAATTAGACTGTATTTTGCTACATTGAAATAGCTTTCTCTTTAGATGAGAGTTACTGAAAATGTGGCTTGGGGACCACCTGCTTCAGAAACACCAGGATGCTTGTTAAAGATGCAGATTCTAGGGCCCCAACACATATTTGCTAAATCAGAATCTCTGGGACTTGGGAATCTGCATGTTTAACTAGGTTTTACAATAAATATTTCAACTGTTTAATGGGCATGGGGTTTCTTTTGTAGGTGATGAAAATCTCCTGGAATCAGATAGAGGTGATGATTGGACAACATTGTGAATATACTACAAATCACGGAATTGTGCACTTTAAAATGGTTAACTGTAAGTTAATGTGAATTTTATCTCAATTTTTAAGAAAAACTATAAGGACAGAAATCACATCAGTGATTTGCCAGGGGCTGATGGTAGGGAGAAGGGACAGACTGCAGAGAATCACAAGGTAATTTGTGGGGATGATAGAAATTTTCCATATCTTAATTGTGGTGGTGGTTATACACACAGCGGCCCAAACTTGTAGAACTATATACCTAAAAAGGTCAATTTTAGGGCTTCCCTGGTGGCGCAGGGGTTAAGAATCTGCCTGCCAATGCAGGGGACACAGGTTCAAGCCCCGGTCCGGGAAGATCCCACATGTCACGGAGCAACTAAGCCCGTGCACCGCAACTACTGAGCCTGAGTTCTAGAGCCCATGAGCCACAACTACGGAAACCCGTGTGCCTAGACCCTGTGCTCTGCAACAAGAGAAGCCACCGCAATAAGAAGCCTGCGCACCGCAACCAAGAGTAGCCCCCCGCTCACTGCAACTAGAGAAAACCCCGCGCGCAGCAACAAAAACCCAACACAGCCAAATAAATAAATAATTTTTTTAAAAGGTCAATTTTACTACATGTAAGTTATTGCTCAATAAATCTGACTTAAATAAATAAATAACCTCCAAGAAATTCTTGGATACTCTAAAGTTTGAGAACTACTACTCTGAAGCAGTAGTCTCCAAAGTGGGGACACACATCCTCTGGGTTTTAGAAGACTAACCCCTGGGGTATGGGGAGAAAATAATAGAATCCTATTTATATATTTTTTTTAAATCTAAAGATGAGTAGGAAATTATGCTTTCCTAACGTTTTGAAATCCACTTTCAAGGCTTTACTAACGTCTATGTACAGAATAGCATTGTTGCCCCCACTCCATCTGCGTCATGTCAGGTACACAAGATGTCCCAGGGACGTCTGGGGATGGCAATGATGAGCTTGACCTTTGTGATCTCATCCATTCACTTGCTTTCAGCATGTTGCTACAAACTGCAGTTTACATGGATGTATGGATTATAATAACCAGTTTTCAACAAACTAATCCTCAAAAAATGAACAAATGGTTTTAATAATCCCTGCAAAGTAGCTACAAATTGAAGATGATATTGTGAGGGAACAGGAAATGGCAGAAATGACCTTTTAGCAAGTGGCTTCCGTCAGCCACATTAGGAAACAGCAATGGTCTAATCAGATCTGAAACGAAGTCAGCTAAAGAGTGAGAAATTAACTACTTTTCGAAACAAACCTGTATTACAGAGAGGGGCATTTTGAAAACTGAAGTTCGGCGATATTTTCATCGTGAAGTGATTTTGTTGCCTAATGAATGCAAACATGACACCTACTAAACCTTTCATGTCTACACACCTAAAAAACTTGAGAGAAAACTTGGAAATATAATTTTCTAAACAATTTAAAGATCTACCAAATGAAGAGCTTCAGTGGGCCTTCAACCTATTTGTTAAAAATTTAAAAATACAACACTTCCCAATTAATGTGCGAGAACAACCAATTGATACCAGGAAAGACAGAAATTGACCATCTGGATTTCAGTAAAAACTTTTGCATAATTAATGTATAGAATAGAAGAATGAGTATCTTTTTTTAGTAAGTGGTGCCAGTGATTCACTTCTTCCCTTTGATTCTGTGTATCTTCGCAAGATACTTTATCATTAAAGCAAAGTATAACCATAAATCAAATTAGAACTAGGCATTTAGATCAATATATCACAAAATGTCAAACCAAAATATTGCAAAATAATGCTGCATATTCAATCACATTGCTTTCACTTTAAAAAGTCATCACAGGGCTTCCCTGGTGGCACGGTGGTTGGGAGTCTGCCTGCCGATGCAGGGAACACGGGTTCGTGCCCCGGTCCGGAGGCTGTGCTCTGCAACAGGAGAGGCCGCAACAGTGAGAGGCCCAGTACCGAACAAAAAAAAAAAAAAAAAAGGTATCACAATACTTTAATGAAGCCATTCCTTTTTTCACTTTTTTTGAGATAAAATTGACATGTAACAAGTGTACACATAATGGTTTGATACTTATAGATATTGCACAATGATCACCACGAGAAATCTAGTTAACATCCTTCACCACACATAGTTACAAAAAATTTTTCTTGTGATGAGAACTTTTAAGGTCTACTCTCTTAGAAACTTACCCTATACAATACAGTATTGACTGTAGTCACCAAGCTGTACATTACATCCCAGGACTCAGTCATTTTATAACTGGAAGTTTGTACTTTTTGACCACCTTCACCCGTTTCGCCCACCCCCCAATCCCTGCCTCCGGTGCTCCGAAAAACACCAAACTGTGTCTATGAGCTCATTTTATTTTTTTAAAGATTCCACGTGTGAGATCATATGGTATTTGTCTTTCTCTGACTTATTTCACTTAGCAAAACACCCTCAAGGTCCTTCCGTGCTGTCAAAAATGGCAATATTTCATTCTTTTTTATGGATGAATAATGTTATGTTTATACACATACTATAATATATGGACACTTAGGTTGTGTCCATGCCTTGGCTACTGTAAATTATGAGGCAATGAACAGGGGGTGCATATATTTTTTTCATGTTGGTGTTTTAATTTACTTCAGATAAATACCTGGAAGTGTAATTTCTGGGTCATATAGCAGTTCTATTTTTAATTTTTTGAGGAACCTCCATAGTGGTTTTCCATAGTGGCTGCCCTAATTTACATTTCTACCAGCAGTGCACAAGGCTTCCCTTCTCTCCATATCCTGGCCAGCACTTGATATTTCTTGTCTTTTTGATAATAGCCATTCTAACGGGTGTGAAGTGATGTCTCACTGTGGTCTTGATTTGCCTTTCCCTAATGATCAGTGATGCTGAGCATCTTTTCACGCACCTGTTGGCCGTTTGTATGCTTCCTCTGAGGTCATTCTTAAACGTTTACTTTTGCACTTTTCTTTCTTCACTCTCCACCTAGCACTTCCTTTCACTCTCACAGTTTTAGTTGTCATCTCTAAAGGGATGAATTCAAAATCTAAGTCCCTAGCTCTGTCTTGTATTTTCAACTCTTTAAGTATAACCTCACCTGGTTCATCTACAGCTCCTTCAAATAAACTATGTCTATCAAGATAGCTCCTTTCCCTATCCCATTCCTCTTTGGTGTTCCTCCTCTGGGTTAGTGGTACCACCTTCTACTGAGATTTGAAACCTCTATGTCCTTTGTAACATCTTTCTCTTCTCACGCCTCACATCCAATCAACCACCAAAGCTTAATCCGTCTACCTTTCTGGCTCTGCTTTTTGTCTTTCTCTATCTTTCCACTTGTATATTGAGTTCTCTGGGGTCTCTGTCTCTGGATCTTTCTATCTCTTTCTAATTCTATTTCTTTCCTCATTTTCCCTTATTCTCTGCCTTCCCCATCACCCAAAGAAAGAACAACAGTATTTTTTATTTGCTGTATATATTAAATATTCATTGAACTAAAGTATGACTTTCTATTTCTCTTTTTAAAACCTATATTAAATTACATATTTATGTAGACCTTGATTGATTTTTATTGTTGTTGTTGTTTCTGGGTGTCAGCAGATTTGGATAGAAAAAAGAAAAAGAATTTCCATTGCAGAATTAGTGAAGTGGTGCTTCCCTTATGGCCTGACATGGTTAATACATGGCCACCCCAATTCCTAAGAATTTTACATTCTAAGACAAATGTTTGTGTTACCAGGAATCTGGGTCTAGTTTTGTTGCTTTTGTTAAAAGCATTGTTCTTTTTAGGACAAGATTTGCCTGAGAGGAAAAGGCTTTGTAAAGTAAAGGAGGATTTCATAACGCAAAAGGGAGTCTTAACTAATATTCCTTATTAAGTACCATTCAGCAGGGTTTGTTTCAGAATTTACTAGATAGATAGATAGGCAGATGGATAAACAGATAGATACATGCAGATATTTGTTTCTTTTTGTTTTAGAAAAATATAGGAAGTTTTTTTCACAAGAATTACTGCATTTCAAAGAATTTTTAGCATTCATTTTCAATGGAGCGTATAAGACTTAAGCATTAGAGCTGTGATGCTGATTTTTAATATTTGCTTTTGTTTATGGTATAATATATTACAACAGGAGAAGTTCCTGGCTTACTTGTGCCCATTTAGCCCAAGTTCTTTGCCTGTGCTCTAGCGGGCTGCTATGAAAGAGGTCCTCTCTCACATCAGTTGCTGAGAACTTCCCTCCTTCATTGGGGATCCCTTTCCCTTATGCGAGTAAAGACCCTCTGATGCCCAGAATGACACATCTCTCATGTGTGCTGCTCTTCCTTAGACCTTGTCACTTCTCATCACTTCTCACCTTTTTCCTCTGCCTCACTTTACTGGTCACTGTGCCCAAAACTGGGAGTGGGGTGGACTTAATCCTGCAACACTCTACTATAGATAAAAGACTTAGTGTCTACCCTCAGGGCGCTCACAGTTTTGTAGGAGAAACAGAAGGATGCAACTAGAAATGCTAAGTTAGCAGAATACACTGAGGGGCCATAAGGAGTCCTGCCCAACCCAGCTTGAGGGTCTAGGAAGGAATCAGTCAGATGAAATGGGTGGAGGAATGGCAAGGGCATGACAGGAGGTAGACGGGAGCCAGATATAAGGAGTTTAGATTTGATCCCGAGAGTACCAGGATCCTTAAGTAAGAGAGCAGGATGACGAAATGTGTCTTACTTACAGGATGGAGGGTGGATGAAAAGCAGAAGAGTAGAGGCAGGGAGAATCATGTGAATTGCAGAGGAGAGAGGGTGAGAGCCCACCCTCGGCGGTGGCCAAGGGCATAAGAAAGAGACAAACAAGGGATGAATTGGAAGGTGGAAAGAATACATTATAAGGAACGATGAGGCATGTGGCTCAGGGACGAAGGACACTAGACAAGGCTTTCTAGAGAAGAGAGAAGATGGAGGAGACTGGGGAGAGAGAAATGGAGATGAGAGACGGCACTGGAGGAACAGGCAAAAGCAGGAGAGAGAAAGGACAGGAAATTTCCATTACTGCCCTTCCCATCACTCCCAGCAGCATGGGTTTGTGTTTGCAAGGAAATGGAGAGATACTGGAGAAATTAAGAGATGGTGAAAGCCAAGACAAATCGAAATCAGAAAAGAGGAAGGGGAACATTAGTTCAGCCTTTCTCCTCACATCCACCCTGCAAGCCCCTCGTCCCTCCTCCTTTTGGAGTTTCTGTTCGTATTTTTCGGGTTTCCGTTTCCGGTGAGTAGCCATGTTGAGTTGTATTGTAAAGGGGGTGAATCATCTGTCTGCTTAAAAATATCTCTAAGTGTATTTTATAATAGAAGAAAAAGTAAGTCCTTACAGTTCCAGATACTTTGCCTTTTGTGGGTTCACCCAGGAAAGGAAATGCATTGCTTCAATGGGCAGTAGGTTTTGAGTTCCAAACAAATGTCTTGCAATTAAGTCTCGGAAAAAATCTGTACTTGAGCTCAGAACTAACCATATTAAGTATATACTATGAAGAGGAAAATCAGAAAATGCTTTAAATGCTCTCTTCTTAAACTTTGGCTTTTCCTTGCTGCTTACTCACTATTTGAAAGTACACGATAGTTATATTTAGAAGGAAAGTGAGAAATTCAGTCAAGAATGTTTTCATACACCCATAAATATTTGATACTATATAGATAATTCCTTGCACTTACATGTAAAATGTGTCTCTAAACACTTCTACATAATATTGTTCTTTTAATAAGGTGCCCCTGTTACAACTGGATCCAAGATTATGGCGCCGTTGAAGAGAAGAGACTGATAAGGATCTTTCCTGAGATTGGCACAGTGTCATTTGGATTTGCTCTTGATGTGACACATGTGGTACTTTTCAAAATAGAAGAATCCATATTTGGGGAATATACTAATATTAGACTTTGGTGTGTTTATCTTATTAGGGCCATAGGCCAGGCCACACTCTTGTGGGTGGCGGTAGGGTTTCCTATGAGTGGAATGGACATTCCCACTGTCAGTCCTGTGGGACAGAGGTCTGTCTTGGGGTAGGACACGAGGCTGTGGAAATCAGGCCTCAGACTTTCTCTCCTCTTGGGGTCGGGGATCCGTTCGGCTAGAATGGGGGGCAAAGTGATGCTGAGGCATTTCTGATGATTTGGAATGGGGTTTGTGTTGAGCTTTGTTGCAGACACGAGAATGTGTGTTGCTCAGAGAACCTTTCAAGAAACACTCTTGGCTAGCTGTGAGGAGTATGGTCAGTGACAGTGTCCAGCTGTTAACTCCTTCAGGTCCAGCTCTGCAAAGACAGTCTCTGCTCCTGGGTTCCCATTGGAGACGAAGGATCTTTGTCAGATCTGCATCTCATCTGATGGCTCATGTACCCAATCCCAGAGCCTCCCTTTTCTTCCCGCAGGTCTTATTCCCCAGTAAACCTTTTGCACTCCCAGCCCCATGCCCCCATCTGCTTCCCCAAGGGCCTGACACACCCTGCCACGAGGAAGGGGGGGATGGGGGAGGCGTTTACAGGTGGTCACACTGAGAGGTCCTAGAATGGGTCTGGACCTGCGTGGAAGTTAGTTAGTCTCACGGTCATACGTCCTTTCTAATATCCCTTAAATGTCAGAAAATCACCTTTAAAAGTCACATGTTCGTATTCACCACGTTGCAGGGGGGAAAAGATGGGAAGCTTGGGAGAGCAGAAGGAGGACCTCTCAGCAGAGCTTTGATCCTTGTAGTAGCAGCGTGACAGCTTGACAAAGAGGCTGGAGCGAGGACCAGTGAGGCTATTCCTGAGCTCACCTAGGAGTCCCTTGGAGCCCCTCAAAAACAGGATTGCTCTGAGGGGTCTAGTTCCCAGGTAATAAGTCCAGAGGCAACTTATGCCATCAATGGTGGGTTGCAGTCTACTGAATTTGCACCATGAGAGCCCAAAAGATAGATTTTGTTATCCCCATTTTACAGATGGAAAAATGGAGTCACCAATCTAGAAGTTAATTAGATTTTCTTTTTACTATTCCAAAACTGCGCCCCTCCACCCGTCTTGCAATACACTGCAGCCATTGGGTCACCATTTCCTATTAAATAACTGAATCTAATGTAGAAAGACATCTTATGGGCCTGAAATAATTTAATGCTTTAAGTGCGGAAGTCAGGCCTCCAAAGAGCAGTACCATAGTACTTTTTCACCATTAGATGCCTCTAGTGCTACCAGGAAGCACATTTGTTTGTTTAAATGAGACCACAGTGAGTTTTACAGGGGATATGATAGTCTGCATTAGTAAAAAACAAAAACAAAACAAAAACAAAAACAACAACAAAACAACTACACATTTTCCCCTAGTTTTTATATCTGACTCTCACCCATTTTATGATAGGACTTGTTGAAAAACTTACATGAGCAGGTATTTTCTAATATCTTAATTATTTAAAAGAAATTTAAAGTTAAAATCATTTTTCCTACTAATTCTAAACTTTTTGATCGCAGTTGTCTGTGCTTCTCTTTGATGCATGTAAGTCCTCCTACCGTGTGGGCTTTCCCCTCAGAATCAGTATTTCTTTCAACAAATATTTTCTTACGTCTAAATAATCCTTTATACTTTTCCCTCTGGTGAATTTGTTACCTTGTTTTACCGTCCCTATTTTTGTTATTGTTGTTGTATTTTAACATTTATGGTGAACCTCCTTTGGTTAAGCCCTGGAAACGGTTTGTACTCTAGGAGCTCATGCTCTGTTTTTCGTTTTGTATTTTTTTATTTTTTGGCCGCACATGTGCAGCATGCGGACTCTTAGTTCCCTGACCAGGGATTGAACCCTTGCCCCCTGCAGTGGAAGCGTGGAGTCCTAAACACTAGACCGCCAGAGAAGTCCCTGTTTTTTCTTTTTTTTGAGTTGTATTTTCTTTGCTTTCCTAAGTCCTTCTGGGACTTTTATTTTTCCTCTCCCCACATCTTTAGTAAACAAAAATGAAAACAAATTTAAAACATTTACCAATTTGTGATTCTGCTTTGACCAGTCAACCATTCCCATAAATCTAGTCAAAATTCTTTATTAATCGTTCATCTGGTACAAATTCTCAGCTGCCCTGGGCAAGTGTCTGAGTCGTTATTGTTAAACCTGCTTTATAGCAGTAAAAATAATTATCCTTGGATTTCTTTTTCACGCTCAATTTTCTCCTGGACTTTATTTCTGGGCTTTGTAACTTTTCCAAGGGAAATGAACAATGATTTTACTGACCTTTTTTGTGCTTCAAGCTCTTTATACTAAGCTCTGTGTCTAAAGGAATTTTTTCTTTTATTCTCTGTACCATGGGCCAGGAAATATTTTAACCAATATTTTCCAGAACTTTTATTCTCTGGCTGTTATGCTCTGTGAACACTTTAGCAGTTTTCTTCTACCTGTCATGCCCACAGAAGGAGAGTAGGGTAATGTTGTTCTGTGAAAATATTTGGATCTGATCCCTACAATTGAGAGAAAAAAAATGAACTTAAATGGGCAAGAATCATATTTATTTTTGTCTGGGTTATTTATTAACGCATGACAGGAACTATCATACTATGAAATAATTCTTTATTAATTGTAAAACATTGTTTTTCTAGGATGCTAAAACCTCCAAACTTTTAAAGGTTTGAGCAGTATTTCTAGAATGGTTCTTACCAAATTACTTTTTTTTTTTTTTTTTTTTGGAATGGCTACTTTTTAATATAACTTTACCATGACTATTCAAAATTCTCACAGATGTTGATTAAGTGAAAAGAAAAACTTTTATGTTAGCTAATATTATCTTTTATAACTTGAAAATGTGTACCTTAGTAGAATCACAGAATTTACGCTGGAGGAAAACCAGCAGATTATCTAGCTTAACTTCCCATAGAATGCGGAATTCTCTCCAACCACATTGTTGACATGTGACCATTTAATTGTTGCATGAATGCCTCCATTATAGACAGCTCCCAGGAAAGCTCATTTTGGCTAAACAACTCTGAGATTAAAGAAGTCATTTAATTTGAATCTGAATCTGCTCTATTCCTTCCATCTTTGGTACCAGTTTTCCCTTTTGGAGTGACTCGTATCAGGTCTGCTGTTCATTCTATATGGTAGCTCTTTACATACTTAAAGATTTGAAGCAAACATCACCTTATAGTTCTCCTTTCCAGGTTAAAAACTGACACCTCCTTCAGCCATTCTTGGTTTTCAATTCTTTCTCCACCTCACCTAATTCATGAATGATACTCTTATATGTGACATGCAAAGTTATACTCAATTCTTTTTATGTTTTAACATTTTAAAATTTACTTTTATTGAGATATAATTGACATATAATATTACATTAGTTTCAGGTGTACATTATGATTCAATGTATGTATATGTTGCAAACTGATCACCAAATTCTGTCTAGTCAGCATCCATCACCACACATGGTTACAAATTGTTTTTTCTTATGACAGAACTTTTAAGATCTTCTTTCTTAGCAACTTTAAATATACAATACAGTATTATTAACTATAGTCGTCATGCTGTGCATTACATCCCCAGGACATACTTATTTTGTAACTGGAAGTTTGTACATTTTGACCACCTTCACACATTTTGCCCAGCCCACCTTCACTCCCTCTGGTATCCACCAATCTGGTCTCTGTATCTAGGAGTCCAGTTTTGTTTTGTTTTTAGATTCCACATATATGTGAGATCATATGATATTTGTCTTTCTCTGTCTGGCTTATTTCACTTAGCATAATGCCCTCAAGATCCATCAATGTTGTCTGTATAAATGGCAAGATTTCCTTCCTTTTTGTGGCAGAATAATATTCCATTGTGTGTGTATATGTATATACATATACATACAAATACATAGATATTATTCATCTCAATGGACACTTGGGTTGTCTTAATGTCTTGGGTATTTAAATAATGCTGCATTGAGTATGGTTGCATAAATATCTTTTAAAGTCAGTGTTTTTGTTTCCCTCAGATAAATACCCAGAAGTGGAATTGCTGGATCATATGGTAGTTCTATTTTTAATTTTGGGGGGAGCTTCCATAGTGTTTTTTCATAGTGGCTGCACCAATTTACATTCCCACCAACAGTGCACAAGAATTCCCTTTCTCCACATCCTTACCAGCACTTCTTATTTCTTGTCTTTTTGATAATAGCCATTCTAAAATGTAGGAAGTGATATCTCATTGGTTTGATTTGCAATTTCCTGATGATTGTGAGTTTGAGCACCTTGTCATGTACCTGATGGCTATCTGTATGTCTTCTTTGGAAAAATGTCTATTCAGAGTCTCTGCTCATTGTTTTAAACAGTTTTGTTTTTTTTTTTTTGCTATTGAGTTTTATGAATTCTTTATGTACTTTGGATATTGACCTCTAATCAGATAGATGATTTTCAAATATTTTGTCCCATTCCCTAGGTTGCCTTTTCTCATTTTGTTGATGGTTTCTTTTGCTTTTATACTCAATTCTTGTTTCAAAGGACACTTTCCAGAAAGTGAAAAGACAACCCCACAGAAAAGGAGAATATATTTGCAGATCATATATCTGATATGAGACTTGTATCCAGAACATATGAAGAATTCTTACAACTTAAGGACAAAAACCAAACAAATAATCCAATTTAAAAATAGGCAAAGGATTTGAAGAGACATTTTTCCAAAGAAGGTATGTTAAAGTACAGTAAAAACATGAAAAGAGGGGCTTCTCTGGTGGCGCAGTGGTTGAGAGTCTGCCTGCCGATGCAGGGGACGCAGGTTCGTGCCCCGGTCCGGGAAGATCCCACATGCCGTGGAGCGGCTGGGCCTGTGAGCCATGGCCGCTGAGCCTGCGCGTCTGGAGCCTGTGCTCTGCAACAGGAGAGGCCACAACAGTGAGAGGCCCACATACTGAAAAAAAAAAAAACATGAAAACATATCAACATAATTAGTCACTAGAGAAATGGAAATCAAAACCAGAATGAGATACCACTTCACACATGGATGGCTATAATAAAAAAGACAACCATAACAAGTCTTAGCAAGGATATCATGAAATTAGAACTTGCGTACATTGCTGGTAGAAATGTAAAATGGTACAGCCACTTTGGAAGACAGTTTGCCTATTTCTCAAAAGTTAAACAGGCCACTTCCATTGACTGAGCGAGACGTGACAGCGGCAGCTCCCAGGAAGGTGTAGGGAGAAGTGTGGCTCTTCAAATTCTTTTTATTTAGCAAGTCAAGTGCATCTTCTAAATCCCGGGATCATATGTGAGTTCTAGAGATAGAAATCAGCTAAGGGAAAAAGAAAGCTTTTATTTAGTAGATCAGAGGGAAACCAAAAGCCCAGATTTCATTTTATTTCTGGGGGGAAAAATTTTTAAATACTAAATTCATTTCCAATTCCCAGCCTAAGTTCTCCACATTAGCTCCAGTTGCCCTCCTGCAGCAGAAGTTTTTGTGTACTGTGTACAGGTGTTTTCAGAGAAAATAAAATCAAAGAGAGTGGAGCCTACACTCCCGGCAGGGCTGCTGTCTTAGTGGAGTTGGGAAAATGTGTGAGCATGTCAACGAATGTGTCAACAAATGGAAGCCGAGGCAAGGAAGACTCAAGATGACTGAATTCCTTCCTTCCTTCCTCCCTCCCTCCCTCCCTCCCTCTCTTCCTTCCATAAGGTATCCAACATTGCCCGAAGTACAAGACTAGAAGAAATGGGACAAGATGCCCTCCTCGTCTTTTAGCAACTTAAATCCCCCCCTACTTAGGATAAAATCACTATTATCTTGACTCCCAACCCCAATCATCAACCATCCTCTTTCCATTTCCTTCTCCAAGAGCATCTTAGGAATTCTATCCCCACTGCTCCCTCTGTAGTGAGGATTCATTTGCATATTTTAAACTCTTCCTGTTCATCTGGGGCAAGCCTAGACTTGTGAGTCTTTTCTGCTCACACACAGCACATAAGTGTGAGCAGGACCTCCTGTTCACTACCACTGCTGCCACGCGTGAACCTTTATTGAGCACCTATTATGTTCTGAGCATTCTGCTAAGTACATTTCTACATTGTCTCCGCTAACTCTCAAACAACATCGTGAGGCAGGATCCGTTAGTATCCCCATTTTACAGATAAGGCCCCTCACGTAGCTATTAGGTGAAAAAGCCTGGTTTTCAACCCAAGTGTGTGTATTTCCACGGCCTTGGCTTGAAATTAGCATGCTGTTACTGCTCTTCTGTGTTAGAACTCTTTGAAATCTTGGGGACTGGACCAATATCTTTTTCTGTGGTTAAAATATGCATAACTTAAAATTTCCCATTTTAAATCATTGTTAAATGTACAATTCAGTGTCATTAATTATACTCACAATGTTGTGGAAACATCATTACTAGCCATCTCCAGAACTTTTTCATCATCCCAAACAGGAAATCTGTACCCATTAAGCAATAACTTTCCATTCCGTCTCCCTAGCTCCTGGTAACCTCTATTCTACTTTCTGTCTCTATGGATTTGCCTATTCTAGGTACCTTGTATAAGTGGAATTGTACAATATTTCTCTTTTTGTTGGACCTATACAATTTTGGGAGGTAAAAGAGTGAATGATATCCAGCCAAATGAAGACCTTCGAAATACATCTGGACATTCCTGCCCTGTACTCAATGTTTAGCTTTCCTGATTCTCACTATCCAGATAATCTTTCCAGTCTTGCATATTTCTCTGACCTTTTTGATCAGGATATCTGCTGGAATTACCCTGCAGCACTCCACGTTCTGGCCTCTTCTGCACACCCTGTTCGGATGCCACCATATTCTGAACACATGACACAAATAAGGAACATTCACATATCACTTCACTGCTTACAAAGTGCTTTATTACACATATCTTTTATTTTCCTGACAATACCCTTCTGAGGTAGATAGTACAGTATTTTACAAGTGATGAAACTAAGAATTCAAGACACAGTGTATGACTTACCCACAATTTGATGGTTAGCAAGTGCAAAACCAAGAATCAAGTCTGTGGTCTTCTCTATGTATCTATCTCTTTGCCTTCCTCCCAAATTCTGTCCCCTCCCTCTTTTTGAAGAAGTTCAACTACTGGGTAGGGCAGAGGAATGCTCAGGGATGCCGTGTGTGTGTGTGTGTGTGTATGTGTGTGTGTGTGTGTGTGTGATTACACATGCTCACTAAGAAGGAGGGAGAAATGAACTCATTTCAGGGTTGCCCCCATTTAGTCTCCAAGTATGTATTACTGAGTTTCTCCACTTAGGTGTACCTGAATCCTGCTTATTGCTTATCGCTGGGCTATGATTTATAAGAAATAAAATACAGAGAATTATGCCAGCCACATACATACTCTCCTAGAATTTCCTCTCTGCTTCTTTGTCTGCTTTTCTGTCCTATTGAACGAGCTGGAGAGCACAGACACTGTAACATTTGGTGTGTCCTCTTCCTAAGCCTGTGGCCAACACTAACAGCCAACTTCTACATTCTCCTCTCTTTAGCCTCACCTGGTTTCCTCCTAAAATGCCGGAATCAAAGATGTTGCCTGGGCTTCCCTAGTGGCACAGTGGTTGAGAGTCCGCCTGCCGATGCAGGGGACACGGGTTCGTGCCCCGGTCCGGGAAGATCCCACATGCCACGGAGCGGCTGGGCCCGTGAGCCATGGCCGCTGAGCCTGTACATCCGGAGCCTGTGCTCCGCAACGGGAGAGGCCACAACAGGGAGAGGCCTGTGTACCGAAAAAAAAAAAAAAAAGATGTTGCCTAAGCTGACACATACAGCCCACGCCTTCTTCTGCAAGAGAGAGAGCACAGAGAAAGGAGAGAGAAAGATGGGTTTATAATCCTGTCAGTCCTCCAGCTAGGTATTGTGGCCCTCAGCCCTGAAGAGGTCTTCCCCGAGGGGCTGAAAGGAAGGGATGAAGCCAAGTATGTGGCTTAACACTTCTGCAGCTGCTGTAACATAAATCACCTTAGGTTTCACCAACCTATGGATATAGATGGGATTATGTTACTAGAATTTACCTTTGGGTAAATGGACTTCTGCCCCATCCAGCTTACCCGGAGGAGGAACTCCCCCGCAAACACTCCTCCAGATACTTCTGGGAGTCCCCAGACAATATCTTATATGTCCCTGCAAACAAATTTCCTCTCTTCACTGGGTACCCCCAAAGCACACCTGGCATCTACCCACTTGCTGGAGCGTCAGCACCTCCCGAAGCAGCTGATGATGTATCAGAGCTTTTAAGGCGTCAGAGCATTTCAGTGTTGTGTTCCAAAGCAGAGGAGGGTGTCTCTTCCGTGTTACGCTCTTAAAGCAGAAGGGAGCCAAGCTTGTGCTGAGGTTCCATGGAGGTAAGTGTCTCCTTTAAGTTTTCTTTTATGGATACCCTCCTCCTAATAACCCAACAGAAGTCCAGTGAGTCCTGGGTCGGGAAACACATTTAAGCATCAGTATTTGATACTTGAGATTGATCACTGAATATCAGTGCTGTTTCCATAATACTCCCTCCTCCTCCAACCACCAAAGCTTTCTTACCCAGTCAGTCTCACAATGTCTAGCATCTGCTTTCTTCAGGATGAGTTCCTCCCAAGAGGCCTTTCAGAGCTCAGGAAACTGTGCTTCCTGAAGGCTCATCCCACTGTTTTGTCAGATATGCTAAGCCTCATCGGACTTCCCGTTTACCTGTTCTACAGATGTATTATTGCCACAGCGGTCCTTTCCCAGCCAAGAAAGACTATTGGCTTGGTTACAAAGGTGTTCCAGCTGCAGATAACATGAAGCCCGACTAACAGTAGCTTAAACAAATAGGATTTCATTTGCATCTTGTGACGAAACACTCAGACGCCACAGTCCAGGGCCTGTGCACTGGTTCTAGGAGGCTCTCTCTCCTCCTTTTTGCCCTGCCCTCCTTAGCCCATCAGCTTCTATTCTCAGGTATCCCACAGTCACCTTCTGGTTGCTGCACTTCTCAGCCACGGGTCTGCATTGTGTGCAAAGGAAGAAGGAGAAAAGGCACACCTGCAAACTTGCACTGAGCTCCCTCCCACCAGTGCCTCCTGCGTTCACTGGTGTGTGTGTGTGTGTGTGTTAGCGGAGGTTGGGGGGAAGTAATTTTAACTTTCCATTTGGTCCAAGCTGGAAACAGATTCTCCATCAGGCATTACAGTGACATCTCCGGAGTGGGATTGTTAGACATTCCCCCGGCAGCGGCTGCTCTAGTGGACTACTGTCTACTCACTTCATGTCCTGGCCACACACCTCATGCCTCACCTGTCTCTGTGTAAATAATAACATGAAGCTAACTACTTAAATGACAGTGGAGGACCTAAAGACTTTTTTTTTTTTTTTTTGCGGTACGCGGGCCTCTCACTGCTGTGGTCTCTCCTTTTGCGGAGCACAGGCTCCAGACGCGCAGGCTCAGTGGCCATGGCTCACGGGCCCAGCCGCCCCGCGGCACGCGGGATCTTCCCAGACCCGGACACGAACCCACGAACTCGCGTCCCCTGTATCGGCAGGCGGACTCTCAACCACTGTGCCACCAGGGAAGCCCTCAAGACTTTTTATGCAGTTTTTTCAATGTGATTCTTAGAAACTACTAAAATATTTTAGAGCATTGCTTCAACTAACCGTATACCATACCAGACTATTCACGAATCACCAAGAATTCATCAGTATTTCAGTATTACTCAGAGTGTGTTTTATCGATGTTCTTAAACATGGACACGCATGCTGGAAATGCTACTTGTTGTATCCAAATCTTACAGCTATACAGTGCACATTGGTATGTTAAAGGTTATGCTGTGTGCTTAAAAGTTATTCAGTAAATAAGCTTGTTTGACTTTATTTAAACCATTGCTTCCCCAATTTTTTGGATAAAAAAACCATTGCAGGCATAATGGCAATGAACATGTTACGGAACCAGGGTCTATGGAACACTCTTGGAAAAATGCTAACCTACTCTATTTCTTATGTTAAACTCTAGCTATGTTATCTAACCAAGCTTATCAGATTGAGTTAAGTGTGAAATGGAAACAGTATAATGCTATGTTAGCAGTTTAGTGAGCCTCTAAGTGATTCCTTTCACCTTTCCTCTTTGAAATTTATTTATACAAACCATTTCCATTTAACAAGAAAACCATAATGCAATTTGTTATTCATATAGATTAATTAAGAAAAACAATGTTTTAGTTTTAATACATCGCAGAGCTTTTGAATAAGGAAGGGTTTGGTTTATTTAAAAAGAGGAAGACAAGTGTGTACATATTTAAGGAAAGAAAATAATATAATGGAAAAAAGTTAAATTTAGGAGTATATAGAGTATATTAAAAAGGAGAAGAATTTTTTAAAAGAATGCCAAAACCGGGAAAAAAAAAAAAAAGGCTAGACTGTGATATCATGGCCACCATGGTGAACTGAAAAGAAATTCAGTAGCTTAGGTCTATAGCCAAGGGGGGAAAAAAAAAAGAAAAAAGTATTGGATTGTAACTGCTGACAATTTTCCACAAAGGTAAACAATTTCAAGGAGTCAAATAATTGAACAGAGCCCAAGTTCAGATTATATGCTTCATTAAAATTTGTGGTCAGTGAACAGAACATTCTCAAGTGCCTCCAGCCTGGACTAATTTTGTATCATGTACACACATTCGCATGCAGAGTCATGGTGATGAAACACCCAATAGAGATAAGTGCCAAATATGGCTAGCGTCACGACGACACTGGAGAAGCAGTGGAGGCCGTGGCCTCAAACCCCACAACGTGGGCCCGTGGGTGTCGACAGATTGGGCACAAAAAGGGGGTGCCTTCTGTAGTGCTGTAAGCATTTTGCAATTAACCCTATGTCATATTTAACTCCTAGACGCCAGTCTCTCTGACTCACGGGTGGAGAATCAGTAGCCTCTACAACAGAGTTAGACATTAGCCTAAGTAATTTGAAAATATATGACTCCAAATCCCTGCCTTCAGAAATAAACAAATGAGTGTTGAGCATTACCATGATATATAAATAATTTTATGGAATTATATATGTATACATATATATAATAATGTATAATTTTACATAAACTTTTAATTGGCTTTTAATGGGGAGTTTACATCTAAGTCCCCAAGGAAGAGTACAGAATATTCCTCATTTTCAGATCTGTTCATTGTTTGCAACAAAATGCTGGTGTTATTTTATCACTATCATAAAAGACAGAGGCTACTATAGAAAATATGTAACCCATCGAGATGAGATTCTTTACTTTAAAACCTTTCTGAGTGTTGTAAAAATCAGCATGGGAAGCAGGGTATGGGGAATTTCAGTATGTTTAATTACGTATATGATGGCTTCTGAAAGAATGAAACCTCAAATACTATGCTAATACCAAATTTAAAAATTCCTTCAGGGGTAGAAATTTTAAAATCGAATATTATATATGAAAATTTAAGAAAGAAGGAATTTGCAACGAGAGAGATGAATCTATAGTTTAGAAATAGACTGTAAAACAGGAACTCTCCTAGAAGTGGAAAAATAATGGTTAGCATTGTATGTTTCTAATAGCATTTATTTCTAGACAGGTCTTGATCATGTTTAGCATTCGATTCTTGCCTGTTCTATATATAGAACAAGGCATATTCAGCAACTAGATATGAATATGAAGGTAGGTGGAATTTGGAACCCTAATATTTACTTATTTGTACACTTATTTTAGAGGAAGAAGAGGTCTTACTACAGATAACCTATTACCACTCTGTGAAGACTTGCCTTGGAAACAAGTCCTGGTGTTTGTGTTTTCTCTCTATATCACAGTCTAGTCAAGTGGTTGTTTAACAATATGTACCAGACAAATAAAATAAATCAAATATATTAAAATAGTCTGTATTCAGAGAGCTATGCTCCTTTCCAATATGTAGCCAGCCTACGGCTAAAGTTCAGCATTCTTAAAAATCATTAAATTGAGATTGCCACAACATTGTTAATCAACTATACTTCAATTAAAAAAAATCATTACATTGAGTTGGGAAAATTTTTTCCATGAAAATGCTTTAGTTCTGTGAGGATACAGTAGGAATCTCCAGGGAAAGACTCACTAAGGAACTCTCCAACCTTTTCACTGATACAATCTCTGTTTTTTAAAAAAATTTTTTAACATTGTGGTAAAATATGCATAACATAGAATTTTCCATCTTAGCCATGTTTAAGTGTACGGTTCAGGGGTATTAAGTACATTCACGTTGTCGTACAACCATCACCACCATCCATCCACAGAACACTTCATCTTGCAAAGCTGAAACTCTGTAGCCATTAAACAAGTCCCCATCCCCTCCTGTCTATGAATTTGACTACTCTAAGTACTTCCTATACGTCAAGTCATGCAGTATCTGTCCTTTTGTGACTAGCTTATTTCACTTAGCTTAAAGTCTTCAAGGTTTATCCATGCTATAACGTGTGCCTACAATCTCCCATTTGGTAGCTGAAAAAAAGGCAGCCACATTCACTTAAACTTTTTTTTTTTTTTTTTTTTTTTTTTTTTTTTTTGCGTTATGCGGGCCTCTCACTGTTGTGGCCTCTCCCATTGTGGAGCACAGGCTCCGGACGCGCAGGCTCAGTGGCCCAGCCGCTCCACATGTGGGATTCTCCCGGACCGGGGCACGAACCCGTGTCCCCTGCATCGGCAGGTGGACTCTCAACCACTGCGCCACCAGGGAAGCCCCCACTTAAACTTTTCATGTCTATACAACATTTCATATCACTTTACTTCAAAGGGGCTTCAGAAAGTTTGCGTGGTGTATGATTTGAGTCCCCCTTTAAGAGAAACCCAAAGGAACAAAACAGTGTTAGTGGTGGTGGGCTAAGTATATAATAAACAGGAAAAGGCATGAAAAAAAGAGGCAATTTTGACTCTGGGTAAAAAATCATCTGCTCTACTCTCAGATTTTCTGGACCCACAGATTTGGATGAAGTCCCAGGATCAATATTTTTAAGAGGCTTAAAAAAAAATACAAGAATGCAGAGAATACAAGTTCTTCTTTGTATTCCACTGCACTAGTTCTACCTGTGATTTCCACCCACAGTCAGCTGCTGCACAGATAAAGCCAAGCCATCCTCTTTGAACAGCCTTTCAAAATTTGACTTGGTCTCCTCCTCTTGGGGCAAAGCACCTCAGTTATGCTGAAGCAAGAGACTTTATTTTATGTGGTTTTCCAGTCCTTTATCATCCAGTTTGCTTTCCTTTAGACATCCATTAGGTGGTCAATATCCATTCAAAATGGAACATCCAGAACTATGGCTTGTTCAACATCATTTCCCCAGATTCTGCCTGTGCTAGGCAGAATTCTAAGATGGCAGTTGGAATTAAGGTCACTATTAAGTTGAAAGTAACATTACCCAAGTTAGCCTAACCTAATCACACAAACCCTTTAAAAGCAATGAGTTTTCTTCTTCTATTTGCAGAAGTAGAAAGATTCAAGGCAAGAGAGGGATCCACTGTGAGGGGGGTTCTCTACTGCTGAAATGGAAGGGCCACATGGCAAGGACCTGACAGTAGCCTCTAAGAGCTGAGAGTAGTCCCCGGCCAAGAGCCAGCAAGAAAGCAGGGACCTTGTCCTATAACCTCAAGTCCTACAAGTGCCAACAACCTGAGGGAACATGGAAACAGATCTTTCCCTAGCCAAGCCTCCAGGTGAAGTTACAGCCAGCCAACACCCTGATTTTAGTCTCAGGAGACCCCAGGTGGAGGACCCAGGTGAAACACACCAGACTCTTAAAAAACAGAAACTGTGAGCTGATAAATGGGTGTTGCTTTACGCCACTAAACTTAGAGTAGTTTGTTACACAATAGATACCTAATACACTGCCCCTTCTATTTTATGTTCCAGCAATGCTTATCTGCTTGCAGTTCCTGAACACAGGTTGCTCTTTTAGGCTTACATACTTTTGTCCACGATGCTTCCTTGCCTGGGGATCCCCTCTTACCTGCTCAGATGGACAGACTCTATTCTTCACACTCAAGACACATCTCAGGCACAACTGCCACCAGAAAATGCCACTACCTTCCCCAGGTAGACTTACTGTGTATTAGGCCCTTCTGACTGTAGGAATTGGAGAGAGCCCTGAAAAACTCCACTGACTCCAGTTAACAACTTCATGATTTTATGGAAAAAAAGATGATGAGGACTGAATTTGAGAATAAATGTTTAAAAACCTCATAGATATTTTTTATATTCCCTAACATAATGTAAGCAGTGTACCACATATAATAACATTGATATTCTACACATCATATTAGCGATAATTGGCAGTCTGCTTTTTGTATTTATCACTTTTTGCTAAGTAGAAACTTTTAAGAATTTCTTCCCTCTCCAAGTTTCAATGAGATGCTTGTAAATTCCTCCTGCTTTTGTTCCAGAGAGGGGTGTGTGTGTGTGTGTGTGTGTGTGTGTGTGTGGTCAGTCTTACCTAAATAGTCCATGATTTTCATAACTTTTAACTTTGAGTTTTTTTCTCTTCTTCCTGCCTCCTCAATTCTGCAGACAGTTTTAGTCTAGACAAGAGCAAAGCAGAGTCTTTGCTCTTTAGGGACTGGGGTACTGGTAAAAAAAAAAGACAAAACTCCCACATGGAAAATCAAATCTGTGACCCAATTACCAGAAGTAGGCTGCAGACTGTGGTCAGGTCTTGAATGCAGTTTTTAAAACTGGAGCAAGTCAGAAATTCCGTGTCATTCTCCCCATATACTTGTGCAAGTATGCAAATACATACATGGAAGGTTGTTAATGTCAGCATTGTTGGTAATAGTGAAAACCTTAGAAACAACCAAATGTTCGCCAGTGGGGTTATATAAAATGTGGTATGTCCCAACAAGGGAAAATTTTGCAGCTCTTCAATTCAATGAGGTATCTAGCTCATATGAGATGATGTGGAAAGATTTCCAAAATGTATCATTAATTGAAAAAAATGAAATGTGGGATAACACAAACAGCTTGATATTACCAGTACAAATAAAAGGATATTTCTCTAACACACACACACACACACACTCACACACACACATAGACACACACCAGTGTATGTTTATTAGTGAGTGTCTGTTCAGGAGGAAAAAAAAAACTTGAAGCATTTCAGACAGAGGAGATTTAATACAGGGATTAGTTAAAAATTGTTGTAGAGCCAAAAGGGAAGGATAAATTTATCCAAAGGTGAGTAACTTTAGGAAACTGCTAACAACCGATGGAGGAAAAGGAAAAGTTATTTAACTGAGTTCACAGCTGCTGTGGTGCTGAGGCTGTTGGAGAATCTGTTTAGGATGAATCCTGAATACTCGACAGTCTCAACCATGATGTCCCCTTCACGTGCTTTCTTCTTTCTTTTGGGCTCCCATTAGGCTGAGTCTATTAATATTACACATTTGAAATGTATATTAAATGGCAGTCTATTATTATTATACATTTTATGGACTTAGTACATTGTGAAAAGGGAAGGGATCTTGCATCAATACTTTGATTTGTTTATTTTTAGATTAAGCTTAGACTTGGTTTCCTCTAAGAAACCTCCTCCTCCTCCACCACCCCAAGATCAAACTAAGAGCCCCTTGATACTCTGTATAGCAAATACTTGCGATGCTCCGTGCCACATCCTGTGGCCCTACCTGGGGACAGTTTTATGTGCTTTGCCCACTCCCCACATCAAGTCCTCTCTGAAATGTCTCTGTACTTTGCTGCCTTGGAGCTTTCTCTGAATCAAGGAGAAACTGCTCAGCCTGGTTGCAGAAGCAGCATGGAAGTGTGGCAGAAGCTAATACCCTCAGAGGCAACCCCCAATTAGTAGGGGACAAGAGTCAGCGGATCGGGCTTCCCTGGTGGCGCAGTGGCTGAGAGTCCGCCTGCCGATGCAGGCGACATGGGTTCGTGCCCCGGTCCGGGAAGATCCCACATGCCGCGGAGCGGCTGGGTCCGTGAGCCATGGCCGCTGAGCCTGCGCGTCCGGAGCCTGTGCTCCGCAACGGGAGAGGCCACGTACCGCAAAAAAAAAAAAAAAAAAAGAGTCAGCTAATCATCCAGGGCGGTGATCTCAGGCCCTTTCCACACAGTTACTTACAGGGTCTCCAGTGAGACTATGACCCTGAGGACATCATTGCTCATTGAAGACATATTTTAACTTTCCTCCTTCTTTCTTTCATTCACCCACTTACCTTGCTTCCTGGCATGACCACCCCAATAAACTACCTGTATCCAGCTATTTTTCTTAGGCTCTGATTTAGGTGGATGGAGTTACCCAACTAAGACATGCGCTAATAGTATCCAGTCTACACTGCTGTCATAGCACTTATTCCACTCAATTATCATTGAAGCTTTACCTTTTTCAGCTTCGCCACTTTGAAATGCCAGTGCCCTGACATTGTGGATTAAAATAGACATCATGTAAATATGGAAAAGCAGGTAGGAGGGAGAGAAGGAGAGAGAGAGGTTAAGAGAGAAAGAAGAGAAATACGGAAGGAAGGAAGACAAATCTTTGACCAACAACACTTGCTTAGTGCTGTCTATTCCTACTGAAATACCTCTCACTTTGTGAAGGTAAAAATTTGAATAACACATTGCATATGTCGAATATTTTTGGAAAGTCATTTGAAAAGTAGGACACAGACACAGAGTAGGCTTTTGATTTGTTTTTCTCTTGATGATAGAATGATTATGAGACTCAGCCTCTCCTTGGAACTGTGACACACCATCTCAGATTAGCCATGAACAAAACCAGAAAGATAATTCTTTGGGGGACCTGACTAGAACAAAGTACCTGTGAGACAGTGATAAAGATGGAATCAGTAGTGGCACTGCCCTCGAACTGCTTTCGTCTCCCTCAGGACGTTCGTAAGCAAAACGGAATACGGGAGATGGCAGCCAAAGTAGGCTAGGCTCGGAGGGGGGGGGGATTAAAAAAAAACTGATGACTCCTTTCCTGGAATTTCACAGATGATTTCTTCAAAACAACTTTAAAGAGAGTAAGCTTCGCTAGTGAATAATGTGGTGCCCTGGCATATAATTATTTATGAAGTTCTCATCACAGTGGCACATAAATACTTCAGAGGTATTTGATGCATGGCCTAGATGCACCCAGAGCTTTATTAGACTGAGGGTCCATTTACAGATGTAATAAAGGCAGATGTCTAATGGATTCACAGTAAAAGAACAAAACAAAACAAAACTCACTGCCAAGGCACTTTCAGATGTTCAGTTGTTTCATACTACTCGAATACCAATCTCAGGAGAAAGAGCTGGAACAGACCATAAAGAAGTGGGCTAGAAGCTCTTGGTCTCTGAAGGGGATTGGTGCCGGGAGAGAAAATAATAATTTAGGAGAAGTAAGGATTAGCCTTTGGACTAAGGATTAGTCTTTGGCTCTCTTTGGATGTATTTTTTTCCTTTTAAATTTATTTTTAATTACTTTAAAATTAAGTTAAATCAATTTTAATCTTTAATAATTTTATTTTCCTTTCTCCCATTTTAATATTACTTATTCCACTATTCTTGCCCCAGAAGTTCTTTCGTTTATGTTCAGAAAATCTAGATAGCGGAGGGAATCCTTGGTACTCATCATTTCCTGCTAAAGAGACGTATGAAGTTAACAGATATTCCATTCCTAGCCTGTTCCACAAAGGCAAAGACTACCTATAGAGAAGGATTTTCACACAAAATGAATGTTTTAAAAGCTTAAAATACAGCTATATTTGGATCTGTGAGCTATAAACAGCAGGAAACCTACAAGGTTCTAAAACCTGCTATTTCCCCTTTTATTGTCTCTGTTTTACAAAGCTTTGTGTGTCTCTGTTTTACAAAGCTTTGTGTGTTCCATCTGCAGAAGCTATCTCAAATCTTCCAGTTCAAGCAAATTTACCTTTATCTAGTGTGCAACCTTTGGATTTTTCTGACTTTACCCACAGATGTCACCCAGAAATGATGCATACCCCTCAGTTCAATTTGCACCATTACACAAAAGGGACTCTCCTTGGAAACCTTTTATGTGCTTCTAAAACATAATAGCATTTCAAAGAAATATGTTCTTTTTAAGATAATAACTGCTGTTAACTCCCCCATTAGATCTTGCTGAAGTATTTGACAATTAACGCAGCTTACCACTGGCTTGAAATGATTTGACAGTGATTTAACTCTTTGGGGAAATGTTTTTCTTTAACTTGTACTAAGCATTTTTTTTTCTTTTCAATGTAATTTCGTGCATTTAAATTTCATCTCTATTCTTCCTTTATACTTATTCCCTGGGGTAGGAATCCATTTTTGGTTATGTATGTTTGTGGTTCTTAAAAACATATACAATCATTGAGCTATAAACTGAATTTGTCTCTCCCAAATTCAAATGTGAAAGACCTAATCCCCAGTACTTCAAAACTCGACTGTATTTGGAGATAGGGCCTTAAAGAGGTTATTAAGTTAAAATGAGTTTGTTGGAATGTGACTAATCCAATCTGACTGGTGCCCTTATAGGAAGAGGAAATTTGGACACACAAAGAGACATGAGGAATGTACACACACAGAGAAAAGGTCATGTGAGGACACTGCAAGAAGACAGCCATCTGCAAGCCAAGTGGAGAGGCCTCAGAGGAAACCAAACCTGCCAACACCTTGATCATGAACTTCTAGACGCAGCTGTGAGAAGACACACTTCTATAGTTTAAGCCACCCAGTCCGTGGTATTCTGTTACAGCAGCCCTAGCAAAATAACACACGTAGAATCCAAGTGGTCATTCCAGCTTTGGCTTGAGGCTGTTCAGATTCAGGGAATGGGTCGCTCTTCATTACCTGTTCTATTTAGGGAAGCCCTTTGGGAAAGTACTTCCTCCTTTTCTGAGTAACTATGAACTCCTGCGGTAGTTCCACTGCCTGAAAGGACATCGTGATATACAAAGGGCCATCCCCTAATCTGCGAAGAAGCCCGTGTTTTCAAAATAAAACGATAGTAATTTGATTAAAAATGGCCTTGGGAATTCCCTGGTAGTCCAGTGGTTAGGACTCAGAGCTTTCACTGCAGGGGACTGGGTTCAATCCCTGGTTGGGGAACTAAGATCCCACACGCCACATGGAACGGCCAAAAAAAAAAATGGTCTTAAATTTTTAAATGTTCAGGCCATGCCTCTGCACTCCTTTAACTCCTCCATCTTTGAGCTCCTTTGTCTCCACCACATCAGAAGAATATTGAAGAATACTGATGATAATAACAAGAGTAATAGTAACAAAAACATAGCCTTTCTTCCTGATTCTCTCGTTCTAGGCCTTAACTACCATCTTGCTGGTTTTCCTACCTACAGTTTTCAGTAATTACTACCCAAAAGAGATGATTTTATGAACGTTGGAGGGGTAAAATCGCTGTGGACTAATCACCCATCACGCTCGCCATTATTACGTGGTGAGATTAAATTATAGTGAACAATGAGGCCTGCCTTAAAGAGAGAAAGAAGACACCTGGGGGCAGTTCCGAAGCACCACCTGGGAAAGACAAACCCTTTGAATTTGTGTATTGCACTAACCTCTAACGAGGCTCTGTTTCTGCCCCTGCCCTGACAGTCATAGCAACCCAATGATGACATTAAATTCTAAGTCGTATTTGCACAACCTTCCCTCCCCTGGGCTTCCCATCGCACTCAGGGTAAAACTTGAGTCCTCGTAGTGGCGCCCTGTGAACTTTCTGACCTGTGTGACCTCCTGCTGTCATCAAACACCTCAGGCTCCCACACTGTGGCTTTTGCTCTTATAATTCCCTCAGCTTGGAATTCATGCCCCCCAGATATCTGTTTAACCTTTGCTCAAATGACACTTCGTTCTTTTACCCTTCCCAAGTCCCACCGATAAGAAGAAGAATATTGATGATAATAACAATAGTAGTAGTACTAAAAACACAGTCTTTCCTGCCATGTTTAAAGTTTTACAAGTAGTCCCTCCGTTCGCCACTCTGGGAAGAGGCAGGATTTAAACCTTGTAAATGCAGTAAAGACACAGATGCTCTTTTTTTTTTTTTAATTTATTTTATCGAAGTGTAGTTGCTTTATAATGTTGCATTAATTTCTGCTGTACAACAAAGTGAGTCAGTTATACATATGTATACATTCTTTTTCATATCCTTTTCCATTGTGGTTTATCCCAGGATATTGAATACAGTTCCCTGTGCTATACAGTAGGACCTTGTTGTTTATCCATGCTATGTATAATGGTTTGCATCTGCTGATCTCAAAATCCCAATCCATCCCTCCCCGTCCCCCTTGGCAACCACAGGTCTGTTCTCTACGTCTGTGAGTCTGTTTCTGTTTCGTAGATAAGTTCATTTGACACAGATGTTCTTTACTTTGTCACATGTACCACCCTTGGAAACTCACATGGTGAAAAATATTTCAAGGATACCGATCAATTTTTTTGGCTCTTATTTGCAAAGTTTGTTCCAATCAGACTTTTTTAAATGTTACATTTGATGAAAATACTCTGTATGATATTATAGCAATAGATGCATGTTATTATACATTTGTCCAAACCCACAGAATGTCCAACAGCAAGAGTAAGCTCTAGGTAAACTTTGGACTTTGGGTAAACATAGGTCATCAATTGTAACAAAGGTACCAGCGTTCTGGGGGATGTTGATAATGGAGGAGGCCATGCACGTGTGGGGAAGAGGGTATACGGGAAATCTCTTACTTTCCCCTGAAGCTTTCTGTGAACCTAAAACCACTCTAAAAATTGTCTTTTAAAAGAGAATTTTATTTGCAAGCTTTTGTATGGGTTCATATAAAGGAGTGAATGAATTAATATAATTGGATTGCTCAAGTTTTCATTTCTTGTCTTCCTGGATCTAGGTCAAAAATTTGATTCATAACTCATCGTCTCCTCACGGACGAGGTCCCCGGGAGACATCTGAAATAAAACTGATGGAGGGGCTCTCAGTGGACACTGCACCTACAACAGGTCTCGGGGTCTTCAAAGAGTCACCTAAATCCTTGCAGAGTCACCTCTAAGGAACATTTGTCTGGTCTCATTTGTGCTTCTTTGGACATTGAAATGGAGCGTGTATCACACTCTACTGCAAATATTTCTTTATCTGTCTGCTTGATTTCATATATTCTGACCCTTTAAGGACAGGGTCTTTAAGAAAGATTATAAGATGAATACATGCTCAAAAATTCAAATGGAGTGGAAGTGAAAAGTCCCTACTGCCCCATCCCTTCACTTTTACTCCCCAGATATTTCCCTCGTTAAATTTATGAAATACCTTCCTGAATATCTCTATTTATAAACAAGCATATATCTATACATAGCAGGCATGATTATTTTCAGGACACTACATTCAGAAGTGCAAAAATGTATCTTTTTTTAAAATAACATCTTAAGCTTTATTTTGAGCACCAGTTCTGTCAAGTGGCAGAAAATGTTTGTCAATTCAAAGGAAACACAGGCATCTCAGGCTTTTCTCAGTCAATTGAGGGGCATCCTCTGCCCTGGATTGCCGGTGTTCTACATTCCTGGAGGTTGGCTCAGAGGCTTTGTGGAGGAGATGGCCAGCCACACGTCAGACCTGCACACGCAGGCATCTACCCTGATGCCCACCACCACCTCTGGCTCTGGGCTACCACCCATCAGCCCTCCGGACTGGCATCTGGTGGTGGCCAGGTGGCCGAAGCTGCATCTGCTGATGGTGTTGCCTCATGCGGGTCCAGAGGCGTCCACTGGCTGTTGATTCTTTACAGAAATCCTGAGGCTGCTCCCTGGGCCCCAGCCAAAGAAGCTGCCGTACAGGTGTCTCTCCTCTATTCTGCGCCAAGGCAGCAAAAGGAACTCTCTGGGGGCCCTAGACAGGAAGCTGGGCACAGCTCCGCATTCTCTCAGACGCCCCGACTCTGTGGCTCAGCCCAAGGTAGGCGCTGTCGTTATCCTTATCGCCGTATTGCTCCCACCAGCTCTCCGCTCTCTGCTTCTCTTTTCTCTCCTGGAATATTTTTATCTAGTTTAAAGCAGGAACACTGGCTCTTCTATCAACATTCATTCATTCAAAGCTATTGTTTTACCTATTGTCTCTGCCAGGAGTTTCAAAATTCTATTTTGAAACTAAAAAGCTGAGAATTGATTCTTTTGTTTTCTGTTCCATTGTGGCCCAGCTCCCCCAAGGCCTGGGCTGCCCTGGCTGTCGGGGGTGGGGGGGTGGGGGGGTGGAGGTGGGGGTGGTGGTGGAAGACAATGGCAGAGGAGGTGATGGTAGCAGGAGGGGGACACATTAGTAAACACTTCAAAGGATTATTCCACCACATTTATAGATATCCTTTGTTTGTTTGTTTGCCCACAAGTATAATCCCTCCATTCCCACTGTTCTATAGCTTACTTTTTTTTTTTTTTTTTTTTTTTTTTTTTTGCGGTATGCGGACCTCTCACTGTTGTGGCCCCTCCCGCTGCAGAGCACAGGCTCCGGACGCGCAGGCTCAGCGGCCATGGCTCACGGGCCCAGCCGCTCCGCGGCATGTGGGATCCTCCCGGACCGGGGCACGAACCAGTGTCCCCTGCATTGGCAGGCGGACTCTCAACCACTGCGCCACCAGGGAAGCCCCTATAGCTTACTTTTTTCATTCAAAGAAATATCATGGGTGTATTTCCAAATCAGTACATGTACGTCTACCTCATGCCACTTCACAGTTGCATAATGTCATCGTCTGGATATATACTATTGTTTATTTGATTGTCTGGATATATACTATTGTTTATTTGATGTCCACTGTTGATGGACATTTAGGTAGTCCCAGGTTTTGACTTTTCAAAAAAAGCAACCATGAGCATCCTTCGAAGCACATATTTGGTTATGTATATGAGATATCCGTAGTATACTTTGCTAGAAATGAAATTGCTATATTACAGAGTATATCCATTATTTTCATCTTGCTTCCTATTGCCACACTGTCTCTAAAAATGTGTACCAATTTACACTCCCACAGAAAGTATTTAAGAACATCAGTTTTCTACAGTCGTCACCAGCACTAGGCATTTGTCAAGGTAAAGGTTGTTCTTGGTTTCTTTTTGGCTTCCTGTTTGCATGAATTGCTTGTTCATTTCCTTGGACTATTTTCTTTCTCTTAAACATTCTGTTTTCTTGTTGATTTGTATAAGACCTTTCTATATGAAGGAAATTAGGCCTTTGACTATTTTCCTTGGTATGCTTTGTTTTTAACTCTGTTTATAGCTTTTCTTCTGTATAAAAGTTTGAATGGAATAAAATCTATGAACTCTCTCAAACTTGTTCTTTTCTACCTTTGGTGACCTATAAAGAACAGCTTACTCCACTCTAATAATAAATGCATATTAATTTATATTTTATTATATATTTTTGGTTTTTCTTTTTCACACTTTAATCTATTGGAATTTACTCAGGTGTAAGATATCAGGTATAAGATGGAGATATAATGTTATCTTTTTCCAAATGTTTCAATACCATTTATTGAATATCATATATTTTCCTATTATGTACTTTTCAGGCAAAAGTACTGAATTTAGTCATACAATTCAGTCAATAATTTTTGGATTTTCCAGGTCAGGGTCTTCTCTTCCTCCTCTTTTCCCAGTGTTTTTGATTATCATTTCCAGAAAGTAGGCAGAGGTATATGGTTGCCTTTACGTGGGTCTGGAAAGGAGAGGAGACCAAGGCAAATGACCCCGCTTGTGTCTCCCTCCTCCTAAAGGACAGCCGATCCTGTGAATGAACACAAGCAGATGCTCCCAAGAGAGGTCATGATTGTTAAAGCACACACTGCTGTTAGCAGTGTGAGGCTTCTTGTTGAAGTCTAAGTGTTATCAGTGACTCAGCAGACCTTTCTATCGTAAGGTGTGCGACTTCCTCGGTATCATAGCCCTGAGCAAGTCCTAGCTAAGACACCTACTTGGAAAATACAGAAAACCTGTCCCTTTAAAAGACTGAAGCCCTGCTGGTTAAAACAGTTCTACCAAGGAGTAAAGAGAGGGCATCTCAAGGCCCCTTCTGGACTTAGAATTTAATGCCTATTTATTGAGAACCTCTCTGTGCATTTGCTCAGTCCTACGTCAAGATGAAGTTCTCTGCGCCCTAGAAGCTCGGGTTCTAAAAAGGCCACAGAAATGGGTGAGACCTAAAAGAATGCCAGAATAATGCAACGGCCTTAATCAGACTGTCTTTGCTTTGCTTTGCTTATAAGTCACTGACTTTAAACTGACAAAAAATAAAAATAAAAAAAATTAAGTAAACTGAAATAAAAAAAAGATTGAAGCCCTGAACCTAAGGCATCTTCCTCCCCTCTTGGCTGATACTTTGTGAACAGAATAAGCAGGTGGTTATGCCTTGTCTGTTTCTCAAAAGTGGGAGGGAGCCTCAAATTCAGCTTAAGTTCTGTCCCAGTAAGCACTAAAGCCACAAATTTATCATGAACGTACATGCTGTATGGAATGTTTGAAGATGAGAAGTGCTATGGAAAAAAGCAGAGCAGAGTAAGGTATGTGGGAGACCCAGAGTGTCCTGGGAGGGAGGGACAGGTTGCAATTCTCAACAGGGTGGTCAGAGTTGGCCTGTGGAGAAGGTGACATCTGAGCAAAGGTTTGTAAGACATGAGCTTGTGAGTCATGAGAGGTTTTGAGAACATTCCTGAGTAGAAGGTCCTCAGGTAGAGCGTGCCTAGATATTTAAAGTACAGCAAGGAAGAGCTTCTGGGTTGGTGAACATGTGGAAATTCAGGGAGGTGCCTGATAAGGGCTTGGGAGCTGCACACCCCTTCTCAAATACCTTGCCCTATGCATATCTCCCATCTCGCTGTTCCTGGGTTATATCCTGATACAATAAACCAGTGATCCAGTATAAATAAATAAATAAAGTACAGCAAGGAAGAGCAGTGTGAGTGAGGGGGAGGCAGAAGGAGAAAAAGCCAGAGAGTTAAGGAGTGGGACTGAGAGCACGTCATGTGGGGTTTTGAAGGCCTACATTCAAATTATGGAGCCATCACACCTTGTTTTTATCGTTTTTTTTTTTTTTGCACAGTCCAAAGACTAAATCTTAAAAACCAATTCATAGAGCCCTAAAATACTTCACTTAAGCAATTTATGGAAAGTCAATCAAAGTAGCAATTAATGTTTTCGAATGCAGAGTGGGCTGGATATTTACAGTAAAATAGTCCAATGTTGTAAGTTAAGTAAGCTAAATGTATTCCGACAAGTGAGTTTGTTGTATTAAAAATGAACTTATGTGAATATAATTCAATAAAAAGTAATTCAAATGAATAATTTTGTTATATCATATATAAACTCACTAAGTTAAATCTATTTAAGTGAAAACAACTTTTCAAAACTCTAAAAATATTATTGGGGGTGGAGGAGAGAAGGAAATAGACAAGATAGAAATATGCATGTTGTATATGGCTCTTTCTTAACTTCTTTCTCACAGAACAAACAGACAAATAAGTAAATTAAAACTGAAACAAGGAAATGACAAGAAACAATGCCTGTTGGCATTTTGTCACTTCCCTGGGAATTTTTATTTGCTTATTATTTGAAGAGGCAGTATTGTCTGAGGCCAGAGCTCAAAACCAGGAGTCAGGCATGTATAAATGTCACTAGATCTTTGATTTTAACACATTTAAGAGATTTAAGTGCACGACTTCACTTCTAGTCTTGAATTTTTTTCTTCTGAAAAACAAAAATTGAATTAACTCTCTGAGACAAAGTGCTTAAGCATTGATAACCTGGAAATTTTTTTAGTGAAAGATTTTTTTAAATTTTAAAATGGTTGCTTAAGTCATATTATAAATATTTGATTATCAGTGCTAATTTATTCAGCAAATATTTAGCAAGTGCTAAGGTAGGTGGAAGTAGAAGACCTTGTGAAGAGGCTGAGAGAGTGTGGTAGACAGGCAGGAGATAGGGGAATGGAGAAGTATAAGAGGAGCTAAGCAAAGAGAAAGTTTTGAGAGGTAGAAAGTGTCCAACAGCTTTAAATATAGCAAAGAAATCAAGTATATTAATGCTGTAACCTGTCCAGTGGATTTGGCATTTAGGAGTTCATCGGGGACTTCATTTAAAATGGTTTCCATTGTATGTGGTGTTGTAAAGCACTCTCGCATGCATTTTATCATTGTATCAAGTTCCATCTGTTGCAGTACCTAGAGCGATACCTGACTGGGTCCGCATTAATACACAGCACATACCGGCTAGGTCAAGGCTGAAGTTTGAACTCACTGGGTAGGTGCAGTTATGTGATACCTGCTATCCTTGCCCACCTCTGCTTGCATCACTGACTTACATGGAAGCCAGGAGACTCCTGAAGAAAAATAAAATCTGGCTTCTACCTGGACTGTAGACATAGATGTAGGCACAAGGAGAACTGATGTGTGGGTGAGTTATAAGGGTAGGGGTTGTGAGGAGAGGTGATAAATTACTAGAAGAATATAAACCCTGTGGCAGAGCCCACCGTAAAAGAAGGAGTCAAGCACGATGGGAAGAGAGTCAGAGTCAAAGGGGAGTGGTGGCCACAATATGAAAGGTCTCATCCAAGACAGATAGTTTGTGCCCGAGGGGAAGAAGCTGTGTGTAAACCAAAAGACAGACCTTACTATACTCTGGAACACCTCTGTACCCCGTTAATCTTACTGTGGGAGCCCTGTAACAGGCTATCACTCAGGTGGAAGAGAGCCGCCATTCACGTGAGTATGCCAATTTGTCTTAACACCACGAGGTTTGAGAAGATCTGCACCTTAGAAGGGCAAAGACAGTGTCATCAGCAGAGCCTGGCAACAGTCAAAGAAGGCAACAACTTGGACTGATCACAGCTTCCTTGAAGTACCTTCTAGGGACCTCCCCACAAATTTTGGGAGAGCCGTGTAGAACTTTGTAAAATGTGGAAGTTTCTGCCTGATTGGATGGAGGCCAGAATCAATGTAATTCAGGTTACAAAGAAAAGACAATGAAACGGACTTTATCTCAAACTTCTAGGGGGGGAATGATTTCCTGAGCTTTGAAAGAACAGAAGAATTCTCAGATTTTGTTTTCTATTTCATACCATGTCATATCATATCATGTCTATTTCATATCGTCTTTGAAATTTACACTTAGGTTTAAAAACTTGTATACAAATTGTATATGACAGCCTCTAATCATTTTCATATTATTTATTATAGATCTTTCCTTATTTTAGAGTTTTAAATTTGGTTTCTCTCCCTTTTGGCCCAGTTAATCCTGTGGTTGAACAATTTTGGCAACACAGAAAAACCAACCCTTGCTTCAGTTTATCAATAAAATTGCTGTCTAATTTTCCAATGTGTTTATATCCTAGCTTCTTATAAAATCCAGTTTTTTTTTTTTCCACCTCTCCTTTGTTTCTTTGTGTTTTTACAGATTCTTTTGGTATAGGAAAGGAAGAAAATGAACATTTATTGAGTTCCCTACTATGTACCAAGTTTTATTGTAGATTGATTATGTTTATCCTTTAGTATCATTTTCACACTTTAAATTTAGTTCAGAAACATTTTTCTCACTTTTTGGGTTCTCTTTTCATATTTTGGATTTCATAACAGTAACACTTTACTTAAAGTACTTAACTACCTTTGCTGTGATAGTAGTCATCAAAATCACTTAAATGTACTGTTCTTCTCTATAGCTCCGATCTTTTGTAATTTATTTTGTAGATGCAGATTGTGTTCAAATATTCCTTCAGGTTCTGTGTTTGCAAAAGACTTTCTTCTGACTTAAACACAAACAACCCCCCCCCAAATAAGCCCAAAACAAAATAACCAAACCAAACCAAAACAAACAAACAAACAAACAAAAATCCCCAGGGCCATTATGATGAATTTGCAGTGAGAATCAAGCATTTTCAGGAGATCTATGATAATTTTATTCTTAGGGCTTGCTTATGTCCTCTTTATTGTATAAGTTTAAGAAACTTATACTCTCAGGATTTCCCTGGTGGCCCAGTGGTTAAGGATCTACCTTCCAATGCAAGGGACGTGGGTTCCATCCCAAGTCAGGGAACTAAGATCCCAAAGGCCACAGGGCAGCTAAGCCCTCGCACCACAACTACTGAGCCTGCGCGTGTGCCACAAGGAAAGATCCCACATGCCACAACTAAGATCCCGCGTGCTGCAACTAAGACCTGAGGCAGCCAAAAAAAAAAAAAAAATCTACTCTTCGAATCTTTAAGGGATAGCTCTCTCTCCTCTTCATCTGTTTCCGGTAAATATCGAATGCCTCTGGGCTTCCCTGGTGGTGCAGTGGTTGAAACTCCGCCTGCCGATGCAGGGGACATGGGTTCGTGCCCCGGTCCGGGAGGATCCCACATGCCGCGGAGCGGCTGGGCCCGTGGGCCATGGCCGCTGAGCCTGAGCGTCGGAGCCTGTGCTCTGCAACGGGAGAGGCCAGGGCAGTGAGAGGCCTGCGAAGCGAAAAAAAAAAAAAAAAAATCGAATGCCTCTGTGGTTCAAGAATTTGACAAGTACACATCCAGGAATAGTCCTCCACATACTCAAGAGAGACTTCTTGTTCTTTCTTAACTGAGGACAAGTTATTTTCAATTATTTCTTTCAGTACTCATTCTAGAATTTTCTTCTCTGGCAACACTGTTCACGGATTCAGTTGGAGAGATCCGTTTCTTTGGGCCTACAGGTTTCTCTTGAATTTCTTTAAATTTTAAGACATCTCTCTTAGGATTTGCTTTTCTATTACTGTTGAATTTTTAAAGATGCCTGCTGTTCTCTTAGTGAGCTTAGGATGGAGGAGGCACCTTGTGTTCTCTTCCTCATCACAGGTTAATTCAGTGGAGCTCCAGACGGCCAGTTAATAGTTTCAACCTCCAGTTCAATAGAAAAAATGTTGCAGACTTTGGAGGAAACATTACTTCCTTGAGAACTGTGACCTTAAACCAGCAGAGCCTAAAGTTGCAGGCATACGAAGGAAATATTTGTGAGTGGGTTCTTACATGTGAAAGTGACCCAAGTGACTCCCTTTCCCATACCTTGATTCCTGGGCCTGGCATTCTGGCTGTGAGAGAAACACCACCATATATCGATCACTGGCTCAAAGCATGAAAGGGTGGACTCCATCCTATAGGACAGCATGCCAACCTTGTACCATTTCAGCATTCTCTAAGGGGCCTCTAGATGATGGGGACTTGGTGAGATCAGTGAATTCCACGGACATGAGCCCATCGCACCACTAGTTTGCTGTAAAATTAGTTCCTTGGTCAGAAGCAATTCCAAAATTGGTAATTCTCATTGAGAATTCATTTTGATATATAGTATGAACTATGATTCTAAAAGCTCATTTATAGTTTACCAGAGAAAATGACTTCATTTATACTGTCTCAGTTTCCTCTTTGTCATCATGTCAAAATAAAACAAAAGGAAAAAGATGAAGGAGATGACAAAGAGGTGTGAAATGCTCTCATTCTTTTTATTCTCATAAGAGTATTGATCCTTTTTCCAGTTAGTAGCTTAAAATCTATTTGTTTACCTAAAATATGTTAAATAAGTTAGTTAAATAATCCTCAGAGGATGCAGAAGTAGAAATCTTTTTTTTTAACATCTTTATTGGAGTATAATTTCTTTACAATGTTGTGTTGGTTTCCGCTTTATAACAAAGTGAATCAGCTATACATATACATATACCCCCATATCTCCTCCCTCTCGTGTCTCCCTCCCACCCTCCCTATCCCACCCCACTAGGTGGTCACAAAGCACCGAGCTGATCTCCCTGTGCTACGAGGCTGCTTCCCACTAGCTATCTATTTTATGTTTGGTAGTGTATATATGTCCATGCCGCTCTCTCACTTCGTCCCAGCTTACCCTTCCCCCTCCCCGCGTCCTCAAGTCCATTCTCTACGTCTGTGTCTTCATTCCTGTCCTGCCCCTAGGTTCATCAGAACTATTTTTTTAAGATTCCATATATATGTGTTAGTATGCGGTATTTATTTTTCTCTTTCTGACTTACTTCACTCTGTATGACAGACTCTAGGTCTATCCACCTCACTACAAATAACTCAATTTCGTTTCTTTTTATGGCTGAGTAGTATTCCATTGTATATATGTGCCACATCTTCTTTATCCATTCATCTGTCAATGGACACTTAGGTTGCTTCCATGTCCTGGCTATTATAAATAGAGCTGCAATGAACATTGTGGTACATGACTCTTTTTGAATTATGGTTTTCTCAGGGTATATGCTCAGTAGTGAGATTGCTGGGCAAAAGTAGAAATCTTAAAACGAAAACTTCTTCAAAGGAGCTTCAACTTTTCTGTATATTATCAGATGGATATTTGACAAATATAACTCTTTGGTACATGATTTATTGGGTAAATTGACATTTGGTTATATTGATTGATTGAGTATATGTGGTATATCATATATAATTTTATAGCTTGGTTTGTGCATCAGTATATACTGGCTATCTAATCTACAGGTATATAGATTTGGTTATATTGATTGATTGTATAGACGTAGATATTTAGAATTGTTTTCAATTAACAAAACGTTCCTAGTAGTTTACTTCCAAACCTTTTCGTGTGCATGTATATGTGGACACACAGAGGGTTTTTGTTGTTTGTTTTAAATATGGCATCGTACTGTACATATTGTCCCATAAATTGCTTTTAAATATATTAGGGACACCTTTGCATGTAATGTCTACAGATGGATGTAAGCATTGGGGTTTTAGGATTTGCATTGATTTTGTAGATCAATTTGGGGAAAATTAACATTATATGTAATATAAGTAGTATTATATATTAAATATTTGTATATATAAATATTATATTTATATAATATTTAAATCTTTTCATGCAGGAATAGGATATATCTGCATCTTCTCAAATGCCCTTTAGCTAAGTTTTATAGGTTTCTTCATATAAACCTTACACATTTCTATTTACCCTAGATATGTTATATCTTTTGTTTCTGTAACGAATAGGATTTTTAAAAATTTGTTTTTTATTGAAGTATAGTTGAATTACAGTGTTGTGTTAATTACTACTGTACAGCAAAGTGACTCAGTTATATCTATAGATTCTTCTTCATATTCTTTTCCACTGTGGTTTATCACAGGATATTGAATATAGTTCCCTGTGCTCTACAGTAGGACCTTGTTGTCTATCCATTCTATATATACCAGTTTGCATCTGCCAATCCCAAACTCCCAATCCAACCCTATTTCACCCCACTCCCTCTTGGCAACCACCAGTCTATTCTCTTTGTCCCTGATTCTGTTTCAGTTTCATAGATAGGTTTATTTGTGTTATATTTTAGATTCCACGTATAAGTGATATCATATGGTGTTTGTCTTTCTCCTTCTGACTTACTTCACTTAGTATGATAAGCTCTAGTTGCAACCATGTTGCTGCAAATGGCATTATTTCATTCTTTTTCATAGCAGAGTAGTATTCCATTGTATATATGTACCATGTCTTCTTTATCCATTCATCTCTTGATGGACAGTTTGGTAGTTTCCATGTCTTGGCTCTTGTGAATAGTGCTGCTATGAACATAGGAGATGAATAGGATTTTTTAAAGGACAACTGATTATTGTCCTTTATTTATTTGTTTATTTATTTATAAAATTTATTTATTTTTGGCTGCGTTGGGTCTTCGTTGCTGTGCGTGGGCTTTCTCCAGTTGTGGCAAGAGGGGGCTACTCTTCATTGCGGTGTGCAGGCTTCTCGTTGCTTCTCTTGTTGTGGGGCACAGGCTCTAGGCGGGCGGGCTTCAGTAGTTGTGGCACACAGGCTCAGTAGTTGTGGCTTGCAGGCTCTAGAGCGCAGGCTCAGTAGTTGTGGCACACGGGCTTAGTTTCTCCGCAGCATGTGGGATCTTCCCGGACCAGGGCTCAAACCCGTGTCCCCTGCATTGGCAGGCAGATTCTTAACGACTGCACCACCAAGGAAGTCCCTATCAAATGGTTTTTGAGGGCATTTATTTTGAGATGATTTTTCAAATATTCCTCTCAAGAAATTTGATTTTGAAAATCCAATACCAGACTCAGTCATTATGTTTGGATCTTCATATTACTGGTGTGCAATTGCCAGGTGCAAAAAAATGTCATATTTGTTGAAGAAGACCTTTAAAATCACTTTGATTAATTATAAGGTTAGACATGGTTGTGTGTTAATAACACCCGATTGGTAAACTGTGCCTGTTATGGGACTTAATTCTACTGAATTGATGTATAGAAGTCAACTGGTTCTTACAGAAGTCAAACTGAGAATTTAAAAACACAGTAATATGGAATTAAGACTGATTGTTTTTATGTTTCTTCCAACAAATGGTAAAGCTATTATATATTCATGCAGAAACTAAAAACAGCTTTATGATCTTTACAGAGCATCTGCCAAAGTAAATTATAAATACCCCAGTTAAACTTTGAAATTATATTGGAAAATACCATAGTTATGTACCATGGCTGACAAAGAGGACAAATAATTAAAAGTGTTTAAATACTTCTAAACTAGATACGAATAAAGCACAAGCTCCTAGCTCTAACACCTCGGGAGAAGGGAGCAAAAGGAACATGTATGGAGAATGGTTAGAAGGATTAAGCAAGGTGGTCTCCAAAGACCTGTCCACAGGCTAAAGCCAGTTCCTCCCCGGTGTCCTCTGGCCCACAGCATCCTTCTGACATGGATCTCTGACAGTTCAGGGCTATTAAAGGCCTGAGCTGGGCAGCCCCAGGCAGAGAGTTCTTCTTGCAGCCTGACCAGCCAGACACCTGGCCTCATTCTCTGAGGATAAGATGGAAACAGCAGCTAAACTTGTGGGAGCTGTTGTTCCTTAGCCTTTCTTAGTTCACCCAGAATATTGCTGGATTGTGTAAGAACGTGGCATCCGTTGCTCGACATTCTTGGTGAACTGTTAAAAACCACACTACTAGAGCAAGTTGGACATTTGAGCTTTCCTTCCTTACTGCAGTGTCCAATAAAGATGCCAAAGTCAACAAACTTATATAAAAAACACTTACATAAAATGTGTATTTAAAATTATGGTGTGATTTTTCTACATTTGAAAACATTTTGCATCTTCTTAAAATAAGGTTGTCTCTTCCTAAAAATTTTATATATTTAAAAGACCTTTCTATTATGAAATGATAGTAATAGTAGTTCTTTCTGTACAATTATTTACTTACAGTAATGATCAGTACTAAAATGAAGACATAGAAGATGCTATGTGAGCTTATGAAAAGGGGTGGGGCTTCCCTGGTGGCGCAGTGTTTGAGAGTCCGCCTGCTGATGCAGGGGACACGGGTTCGTGCCCTGGTCCGGGAAGATCCCACGTGCCGCGGAGCGGCTGGGCCCGTGAGTCATGGCCCTGAGCCTGCGCGTCCGGAGCCTGTGCTCCACAACGGGAGAGGCCACAACAGTGAGAGGCCCGCGTACCGCAAAAAATAAATTAAAAAAAAAAAAAAGGAGTATTTGAAAAGGAGTCTAGGAATCAAGGGAAGGTGTTCTCAAGGAAATGGCATAGCCACTGGCTTCATTTAGGCAGAATCTGCTGTATCATCAGTCTGTTTACCAACCTAAATGATGGTTATTAGAACTAAGTGGGATGACATCAGGGAAATACAAGGTACCTATGCAAAGAGAAAGGGAAATTTGGTCTAGGATGTTTCCTAGCTTTAAAATATTTTCTTTCCTTCTCTCTCTCAGTGTTTTCTCTCCTTAACTCCATGGTTCTGTCTTCCCCTTATTATCTCTCTGCCTCTTTCTTCTTTTTCCCTTGTTCTATGTAAGACAATGATCTAGAGAAAAAGACATTAATGGAAAATAAATTTCCAAACCATCAAGGGTAATGAATTTAGAATACTGTAACGATAAGCTGCTGTAGCAATTGAACAAATTACATGGCTACTTGGTAATGACGAATTGTCTACACGGTGGAGATTTTTTTCTACAGAAGGCAGGCTGGGTATTATTCAGAGGACAGTAGCAAGGAAAAGATAGAGGAGGTGAGCTGACTTTGTTGTTTGCCTTTATTGAAACTGTCTGGAGGATAGAGGAACCTAAGATGTTCTCTGATGCCATGTTTATTAGCTCTCCCTGGGCTGATGTGGGATCGTATGTTCCTTCATTGCCTCCTCTAACTTATGTGTATTTCTGAATGAAAATTGCCACTCCCCACACCCGCACATACACATAGACAACAAAAGTCTTAAGCACACATGAATCTCTGATGCTAATTGACTGGAAAGGAAATCTTTTTGTTTATAAAGTAATTTTATTTGTCAAACTAAAATAATAGGAAACTCTCTTGGATAGGGTTCTTGGTTGCAAACAAATAAACAAAAATCCACTCTAGCTAATTTACGTCTAAAGGGATTTATTAAGTTGAAAAGATAGCCAGTCCTGGAGGCTAAAGAATTGAATTCCAGGTAGGAGTCCCAGAACGTCGCTGCAGAACTGGCTTCCCTAGTGAACAGCAGCTTCCCTCAGGATCAGGAACTTGCCCAATCAGAAGCCACCATCAGAGCAGCTAACACACACCACCCTGTCTAGACTTAGACCCTTCCCCCAGAACAAGCCAAGATCAAACTCTCCTGGGGGGTGTGTCTTATTGGCAGAACCTCAGTCACAGATCTGAAGCCTAGAGACCAGAGAGGCTGAGAAGTGGAGCTTTGTGGACTTGACTCTGGGAAGGAGGGTTTACAATATAGAGGATTATTACACTGTGTAGAGGGTATTCAGAAGGTTTTGAGCAGCCTTGAATGACAGCTCTCCGTGACAACTTCCACATTGATCTCTCAATTAAAAATTTCTCTGGTTTATGAAATTCCAGAGTCTGGGAAATACAGTGAATGAATGATAATCTAAAAAAGGGAGCATGGGTGAAGCTAAATTTTTAAAGGTCTTGAATACACAGCAAAGAACTTGATTTTGAAAGTTCAAAGAACTTTGAACTTTGAATCAAGTTCAAAGAACTTGAACTTGATTCAGTAGATGATAGTGTGTCATTGAAGAAGCAGAGGAATATCACTGGAATTCGTATTTATACATAGAACCCTTACCCTTTGAGGATGGGACGGGAAGTAATGTTGTGTACTTCCACAGACAGAATTAAAATTCTGTGCTTTAGCCAGTTTTTTCCTTTCTCTATCTAGCTTTACCCACCCTGCTTGCACATGACCTACTGCTGGTTATCTGCAATAGTGGTGAAATTCCACCTGGTCACTGTGGGTCACCCTCAGATAAACAGTGTTTTGATGTGTGAGAATTGTGGCTTTTAAATTGTGAATTGCATTTGCCCCTGGGTTGGTTGCCCCAGGTCACGCTCCTTAACTTCTTACTGTTTTCCTATCTTTGCTAGCATCTTCGAGCCAATCCGGGGATCAAGGAAGTGCAGTATTCAACTCTGGGAATGCCTCTGGCTTATCAACAGTCTCTCTGAACTTGCTACTGCAAGCTCACAGGTTAGTTCTAGTCACAGATCTCTGTTCTCTGTAATTATGTGGGGAGATAGTCAGAGAAATGAGCAACAAAGCCTGGCTTGGCGATCTTTGTGGTTTGACAGCAGGACCAAAGGAAGTCCCTGTGCGTCTTAGATAAGCCTAGATTGTGGCTAAGGATTTCAGGGTCCCAGAGTGGTGAAATCCATCAGTAACAAATACAAAGGAATGGGCAGACTTGTCCCATAGCAAAAGTAATTTCTTCCTGGACAGAGGCAAGGCTAAATTAGACCATCCAAAATCTAAACATTGGCCTTACTGAAAAAAAGTATTTGATGGGCTGGGCTAAGGGGAGTCCGATTGGTACAGAAACAGTGGGACGTCTTTTGTGGGCTGGCAGAGCAGCAGTGGGTGTTACAAATGCACAGAGGGCTGTCGCCCAGGAAACAGTCTTAGCTTTAGACTAGACTTAGCTGAAGGAGAAAAGGATCCAGAGAGGTGGTGGCTTGAGATGTTAGTAGTCAGGTTGGCGTGGTGAAGGGGGGAAAGAATGTGGACCTAGGTCTGACTGCTTTGCAAGATTTAACTGTTCTGTGTTCAAGACTGGTGACTGGATTCGATGTGATTTATGGAGGCAGAGGGAAGATCAGAGATGAAACTAGAATCCCTGCTGAAGAGGGGTCTCATGTCCTGGGAAGGGTGAAAGGTGCCCTCTGAGCGCTGTGGCCAGAGAGACATAGCAAACTCATATGTGGATCTCAAGCAGCTGAGTCCCCTTCTCATGGGTCCGGGGTCCTAGGGGGATAATTCATGGGCAAAGGCACAGGTGGGCAGCAGCCTCTTGGAGGTATAGGCAGGGCTCTTCATTGCTGTACTGATCTCCTCCCCTCTGACTCACCCAAATCAGGGGAATGCTGTCCCTCGTTCTCCTTCCCCTCTCTGCACTGGGGGTGGGGTGTGGTGGGAGTGGACACATAGACTCACACACACTCACATACACGGGGTGGTTGGAGCATCGCACTATGACAACACTAGCCACAAAGGTCTAAGATCAGAATGACATTCTCTCTTAACACAGTGTTCAGCTTTTCCTAATTTCTCTTAGGGTCCTCTTTTTCTCAGGGCTGTTAGGAGGACTGATAGGCTGCAGGGTCCCTCGCCGACCTGGGACGGCCTCAGTGGGCGACCTAAGCCAAGCAGTATCATTCAGTATTGAAGAGCATAGACTTTGGAGCTAGGCTGCTTGGGTGAAATCCCAGCTCCTTCTTCCTACCTCTCACCTCTACCTTCTCCTCATCTGTAAAGTGCAGAAATCATGGTACCTGGCTCCAGGGGTGCTTTGGGGTTGAAATGAAGACGTATGTGTAAAATTTTTATAACAGTCTCTGACTCCTAGCAGGTATTATACAAATGTCAGCTTTTAGATGTTGAGACAAAGTATTCATCCAACAATAATTTATTGAGTATCTACTATGTGTCGGGCACGTGAGTACTGAGAATAAAGCAGTGAACGAGACCAGATCTGTCCTTACGTGATGCTTAAACATCCTAGAAGGGAGGCAGTTAGTAAACAAATGAAAGAGTAAAAAGACAAGGTAGTACTAGGCCGTGATAAGTGCTGTGGAGGATATAAAAGAGGGTGAAGCAACTGAGAGAGTCTGAGACACTACTCTGGTTTGAGTGGCAGGGACAACCTCTTAGGGGAGATAACACTGCATGAAACTAGGGAAGGAGCATCACAGACAAAAGGAACAGCTTGTGCAGAGTCTCCAAGGCAGGAAGATGCTTGACGTGTTTGGGGAACACAAAGGACAATGTGGCTGGAGTATAGCAAATAGAGGGAGAGTGGCATGGCATGAGGTCAGAGAAGTGGGCAGGGTACAGATTTAAAGCACCTTGAAAATTTCAGCACGTTAGCAAGAATTTTGGATACCTTCCGCGTGGTATTTGAGGCCATTAGTAAATACTAAGCAGATAACTGACATGATTTTATGCTTTAAAAAAAGTCATTCTTTCTGCCATGTTGAGCATGGACTGAGTAAGAGGGGCAATAGTGGAGACCAATAAGGACACTGGTGCAATAGTCCAGTGAGAAATCATGGCGGCTTGCACTAGGGTCAATGTGGAGAGAGCTAGAAACGGAGAGATTCATTCTGGGGGTAAAGTTGTCAGCATGTGTGATGGATTGGATATGGGGGTTGAGGGTAAAAGAGGATTTATTGTAGGTCTTTCCCTTGAGCTACTGTGTGGATATTGATACCTTTTATTGGTGTGGGGAAATGGAGAGAGAAACAGGTTACAGGCGAAGTCTGTTTTGGATATGTTAAGTGTAATATGCCTATTAGATATCTAAATGGAAATGTCAGGAGTGTAGATGGATATATGAGAATGGAGTTTGGGGAAGAGTCAGGGTTGGAGATAGAAAAGTAGATGCCATCAGCGTGTAATTGGAAGGTAAAAGCCGTGAGGCTGAATGAGAGTCCCTGGGAAGAAGGTGTACATAGAGAAGAGGAATGGCCCTGGAATTGAGCCCTGGGACACGTCAGCATTCAGAGGATGAGCAGGGGAGGAGGAACCAGCAAAGGAGACGGAGAAGAAGTGGCAGGTGAGGAGGGAAGAAAACTAAACGAGTGTCATTTTCTGGTTCTTTGTAAACATGGACGTCAAGAGAAGGACATAAGTCCAAAAGCAGGGAGTGGTCAACTGTGTAAAAGTCAAGTATTGTTGAAAGGCTAAGTTAGGTGAGGACTGAAAAGGGTCCATTGGGTTTGGAAACATGGAGGATGCTGGAGAGCTTGACAAGACTGGCTTCTGTGGTGGGGAAGGGCAGAGCTGGATCGTACAGGAGTTAAGGAGAGGTTGGGGACTGGGGAAGTGGAGGGGGTGACTATATATATATATTTTTTGGACTGCTCTTTCCTCACCATTAGAATAGTAAGAAAAGAAGGCAAGGAAAAGCCAGTTTGTTTTTTCAAGGAAGAAAGGGCAAAAGAGGTCTGCTTTGGTTCTCAACGGTAGGCCTGCCTCAGCCTACCCTGGCTCAGCAAGGGACTGCATCACGGTTTGGGACAAAGCCTCACAGTAATTCGGAGGCACGCTGTCCTCTTCAGCATTTTCTTTATCTCTGAAGAACCGTTGAGGAGAGCTGGCCTCGGTGGGCCCTCGGTTTCTGTCACAATCCATCTGCTTCTCTCTCAATTCGCCGAGAACGCTAACCCACAGTTATCTTTACTACTGAGAAGAAACGGTTAGAATATTAATTTCATAAATCACCACTTCATTTTGACACGCATAGTTGTTCACAGCTAATGACCCTTTACCTTCAACCCCAGCTTTTGGAAAGCCTTTAACCTTGTTAATGATATGTTTCAACAAATTAAGCAACATGACTAATTCTGTGTCCTAGTCGCTGACTGATTCCAACAGGAAATTTCTCTTTAGGAAAGTTCACTCTGTAGGTACCTCATCTGATGTCTAGTCATAGATAGGGTGTTTTTTTAGACTGTGAGGCAAGAATATCTTATTCTAATAATATGCCAGGTGAACCTGCAATTGTTTGTACGCTTTGATTTCCTTATTCAAAGCAGTGCTTTAAAAGCTACATTATAAGAACTTGTGTTTGAAATAAGTTTCCAACCTTGTCCCCCACCCCCTCCCCAAAGGGTAAAGCCTGCTCCAGCCTGTATTCTTACTCCACCCTAGAGGAAACTGTTAATTTCCAGATCTTTCAAGATGCCAGACTGGTTAGTCAGAGGATTTTCAAGCTTGTTCAAAATACCTCCCTCCCTGCTTCAATCTTCACTCCTATGATTCCATTACTTCTTTAGCCTCCTTAAAAAAACTATTAGACCATTTAAAAATGGTACCTGTGCTCTCTAGTTTTGAAGACATAATATCAGGGTATTAAAGATGGAAGATAATAAGTTGTTATAATCAAACCTAACTTGCCTTCTCGGAGTTCAAAGGATTCATTAATCAATCAGATGATGTGCTCACTGCTCGCTCTTATCATTATGTTAAAGATGTGAACTCAGGGACTTCCCGGGCTTCCCTGGTGGCGCAGTGGTTGAGAATCCGCCTGCCGATGCAGGGGACGCGGGTTCGTGCGCCAACCCTGGTCCGGGAGGATCCCACATGCCGCGAAGCGGCTGGGCCCGTGAGCCATGGCCGATGAGCCTGCGCGTCTGGAGCCTGTGCTCCGCAACGGGAGAGGCCACGACAGTGAGAGTCCCGCGTACCGCAAAAAACCCACAAAAAACCACAAAAACCAAAAAAACAACAAAAAAAAACTGTACTGAGAACTGGGAAGATGGAGTCAGTCATATTACCTGTCATCAGAGAGATTATATGTAAAAAAAAAATGAGTTTAATAAAGTATTCTACAGCATTATGGAGGGAGGGGTGTGCATTTTGTCTAGAGAGAGTGGCGAGCAGAGTCAAAAAAGATTTCATAAAAAAAGGTGACCCTTAGGTTGATTCTGGAAAGACGGTCGGTGTTTGGACAGGCTGAGTAAGAGGAGGGGTATTCCATGAGAGGGTACTGTATAAAAATAAGTGACCTGATAGGGAACTGCATTCGAGAAACTCAGAGTGTTTGGTAAGACTGGAGAAATAGATGCTGGCTAAGGTATTGGGACTTCATCTTACAAGATGAAGCCATTTGAAGTGCTTATCCAGGGAATGACTTGCTTGATTTTGCATTTTAGAAAGCTTATTTTAGCCATGAGGTGAGAGATGGCAGAGGTGGAGGTGTAACCAGCTGAGGGGCTGTGAAACTAATGAGGAAAGGAATGCAGTGTTTCAGGGGCTTGAAAGAAAGGACCTGAAACCAGGCAAGAGCAGTGAAATGGAGAGAAGGTGATGGGCAGGAATGTCTGGTCCACGGAGGGGCAATGGGGGAGAGAAGGGGAGCCTGGGACAATTTTCAGATTTCTCCTTTGGTTGACTAGGCGGATTGTGGAGACATTTACTAGAACGAGACTAGAGAGAACAGGCAACTGGCAGGAAAGTTAACTCCTGTTTTAGTCAAGCTGAGTTTAAGGTCAGTGGGACGTCTGGGTAGAAATTTCTGATAAGAAATTGGCTTTACAGACTGGAGATCTGGGATAGGGATGGACACTTTACCAGTTACTAGCACATGGTTGGTAGTTGAAGTCATGGGTGGGTCTGGATAGACCAGGCAGCATTAGAAACAGACCAAGGGCAGACTATTTAAGCACTCCAACATGTCAGAGATGGCAAAGGGGCTGAGCAAGATGGTTAGAGAACTGGAAACTGAAGTGCCACAGTGGCCAATGGAAGAGATAGTTTCAAGGATAAAAGTTCTGGTCCCCAGTGACAAATGCTGCAGATATTTTAAATAAGAAGGGAATTGGAGGTGGAGGGGGGAACAACCCAACGGCTTAGGGAATTTTGAAAACCATAGGTGACCTTTGTCAGGGTCGACTCGGAAGAAGAGTGAGCACAGAAGTGGGTTTGCAGGGAAGAATGAGTGGTAGATGAAGAAATGGATGTGAGAATATTGAGAAAAGGCGTTTATCTCCCGAAGAGCTTGGCTGTGAGGAGGTGGGGACTGGAGACAGACTGGATCAATTAAGTGTTTTGAAAATTTCATTTTGTTTTAAAAATGTGTGAATATATTTGACATGATTAGGGGCCTTGGGAAGATGCTGACAGAAGGAGCCTGAAAGTCCAGGAGACGGAATAACCTGTGAAAAGCCATTCTTGGATTGGAAATAGACGGAAACCGTCTTCGATGCCAAAAAGATGATCGGAAACGCTGTGTGAAACGTTGTTTTCAAAGGGCGGGACGAGGTGACTTGCCATTTATTGAGCAGTCACTGCTAGTCCCTTCCCCTCTAACTTGAAGGTAGTGCTCGAATAGGAAGACAGATCGACTCCTTAGCAGGGTTTTTTCCCCCATGAAACAGTTAATCATTAAAAGTGAATAAAAGAAGTACTCCCTCAAGCTTAACCCCTCTTGCAGATGCTAACCCATCTGCAGTGCTTTTAACGTCAGAAAGAATAAACCATCCCTAGCGCAACTGGTTCAACAGCGGCTGTGGAATGCAGTTATCTCCCTCGCTCTGTCGAAGTCGGTTACTGTCCAGCGTGATTTCGTTCAAGCCTCAGCGCCCAGAGGAGGGGAGGTGCCTGCCGCGCGGGCCGCCGGCGTCTGGAGGGAGGCGGGCACTGGCTGCAGGCACCAGGAGAGGGAGACTCGGGGAGAGGGGCGCTGGAGGCGTCTCCCGGGACTCGCAGCCACCGCCGTTCCCGTCGCCAGCGCATCGGCCGGCCCAGCCCGGGCTCTCCCCGCCGCTCCCCGCGCGCCCAGCTGCGGCTCGGCGTCGGTCCCCGGGGGAGGCCTCTCCTGTCCCCACTGCCGCCCGGTGCCCCTGACCACCCGGCGGCCGCTTTCGGTTCCGCGCCTTATAAGGCCTGACAGGGGGGTCACGTGCGTCCCGGGCCGCCCGCCGGGAGGAGGGGGCGGTGGGGAGGAGGGGCGGGAAGCGGAGAGGAAAAGGGGAGGGAGCCGGGGGCGGAGGAAGGAGCGAGGGGCGGATTCTGCGGCCGTGGGAGGCGGTGGTGGTGGCGGTGGTGGTGGCGGCGGCGGCGGCGGCGGCGGCGGCGGCGGGGAGCGGACCGCTCGGAGCTGGACCGAGGAGGAGGAGGAAGAGGTGGAGGTGGAGGAAGGGACCGGCGCGGGGGCGGGAGAGCGCAGCGCGGCGGAAGCCGGAGACGGCGGGAGGGCCGGTGGCTGGCCCCGGGCGGGAGCCGGGGCGGCGGCGGCAGCGGCCGTGAGGACCGCGGCGAGGGAAGCGCATCCAGCGGCCCCGGCGGCGGGGGCCCGGGTCTGCGCGCTCGGGCGGCCGGCGGGCGCGGGCCGGCGCGATGGAGCCGCAGCACGTGCGCCCCGCGCCCGGCGCCCGCAGCCCGGCCTGGGAGGAACCGGTGGGTACAGCGCCCGCGCCCACCCCCTCCCACTTCTCCTCTGTTCCCCACCCCCGCCTCCGCCCGGGCCGGGTTCCGTTCAGGAAATGGCCCGGGATGAGGTCCCCAGCTGCTTCCCAGTCGGGACAGCGCTTCCTCCGCCGCCCGGGCTCCTCCTCGCGCGCCTCCCAGAGCGCCTTTGTCCGGCCAGCCGAGACTCTCCTCGAGGGGCCGCTGGCGATCCTCTGACCACGGCCCTCGGAGGACCGTTTCCGTGCTTCATCGACTTCTCAACTTTTTACTTGATTTTAGAGCGAGGCGGGTGGGTAGGGAGGGGGAAAGGAGAAACCCACTCTGTGGGTCCGCGTTCGTGGCTCGGAGGAAACCGGTTTTCCCTCCCGAGACCGCGCCCTGGGCCGTCACCTGGGCGCGCAGGTTCCTAGAGATACGCGCTGGCTAGGCGGATCGCGGCTTGAAGCCCAGAACCACGCCTCCGCCTCGTGTTCGCCGCTAAAGCCCCGGGCTTTTCTAGGGGTCAAGGGGTTTGCCAGGGATGAAGCGGGAAGCTGACCTCGATTTCGACGAGGATTTTCCCTGCCCATACAACGCGGAGGTCGGGTAATTTTAGGGGCCAGAGTAACGTGTGCGTGTGCATTGTGTGTGCGAGGATAAGGATCAGGAGCCCGGGGGGCTTCGGTTTGGTCCCTCAAACTCCATCTTATTTCTTCCAACTCAGTTAGAATCACCTCGCATCTCTCCAGTGATTCTACCCCGAAACCCCCGTCTCGCTCAGAGCTCTGTAATCCTGTGTGGGCTGCCTTTTCCCTGGCATCGAATTTTGGCTCTCTACGTCCTGCCTCGATGTTTGCTACTCCGCCTTGGTTGAAATTCTTGAACCTATTTGAAAAGCCTCGTCCGAAATTTCTGGCCTCATCAGTATTTTGTTCAACATGTTCGGATGCTCTTTTCCCAGGGACTCTGCGTTATCTGCTCAGGCTGGCCCCCTGCCTGTTGAGAGCTTCTAGGTCAGGTGCTAGGCTTGGTTATCCTTTTTTTTTTTTTCCCTAATATGTACACTCCCAGCTCCTTCAACTCTGATCCATCTGTATCTGCAGCTGTCTTTGCTTTTGTAAATCTGAACATGTTGTTAGGTTGCCAGTCGTATTTCTTCTATTGTGGTTATGCCTGGGGATTAAATTATTCTTGAAACTAAAAACAATTCAGTTTTGGAGTTTAAATCAAAGATCACTGAGAACTAAATTCAGTGATCTGGTTTTGTAACTTTTTTACTTTTAAACTCTCCTATGTGAAGTCTTTTTTGAACTTGCATACTTTAAGCCAACACCAATCACAATGAAAAATACTTTAGGATGCTGACGCCTCAACTACTTTGTGCCTAGAAAAACAGAGGAAGACTTTCATTTTTGCTTTACTTATAGTGACGAAAATGAAAATGTTCATTTATTAGCCTTTGAAGCTACAGCCCGAACAGAAATACGTGAATGAATTGTGACACTTTGTCCAGCTGCAGAATTCTCCTAAAAATATTAGGTTTATTTTCTTTAAACACTGAAAGCCTTTTTATTTACTCAACAGGTATTTTGTACAGCACCTACTATGTTCCAGGACTGTTGGAGCTGACAGCACAGGCACAAATCCTTAAATCCTCACAGAGTGTTCATTCTGAGTAGACAGAATGTCTTGTTTCATACATATTAATAGTTTGCATTCAGAGAGTCCAAAAAAAAAATCTTCAGAGATCTCATGTGTGGTATAAAAATGATACTTTTGACAAAGTGATTTTATTTGAAACCCTGTGGCCAGCTATGTCTGACACAAAGTCTAAGAACTAGTAAAGGGGATTCTCATTTAATTTCTTAGAAAAGTTATCCAAATTACTGAAAAGTGGCGTATGCAAGAAAAAAGAAGGGGTAAATTAGGGGAAATAGAATATTTAAATGTTAATTATTTCAGACGTGTGGAGCTAAGTGGGGAAATAACAGCTTAATCTAAGTATGTTGAAGGACAGTTTTCCTTTCAAAACAAATTTCATCAAAATCAGGGATTCTTGAACTTTTCTTGGATCAGTGATCCCTTTAAGAATCTAATCAAAGCTATGAACTCTCTTTCTCCCCAAAATGTACGCATGCAACATACATATAAAAATTTAATAACATTTCAAGGGAATCGCAGAATTCCCAAAACCAAACCTGTGGACCCTCAAAGACCTTGGGTTAAGAACATCTGCTTTGATCTGGACTCCATTTTGCTGTCATTTAAAATCTGTTTTTTAAATTCAAATATAGGCAACTTTAATACTTTAAAAGTATACTCATTTACATTTATGAAAAGGAATATTCGATATTGAACAGGCAGTATTCACAGCACACAGATCCTGTTGCATTATCCTTTACTGTATATGCCAGCATACATGTAAGGATTTACTTTCCTTATCCTTTTTTGCTGGACCCCAAAATGATGTGATTCTACATAGAACTATTCTGACAGAAGAGTAAACATAGTTATCAGGAATCAATGCTGAGTAATAAAGAGAACGGCAAGTCTAAGTTGAAATGCACCCATGTCTGGAGCTGAGAAGCAGCTGCTGGCCATCGTGACTTTTTTGTACATGGAGATGAAATGAAGTTACTTAGTTAAGTGAGGGCATTTAAATAAACTGTTAGCCTTATCATTACTCCACCTAGGGCACTGGGCCTACAAGAAGATAAATGTTAGCGTTCAGGTGTCTGTGTATTTTCTTTAATGCTAGGTTGGAATGTAATGAAGTCAGTGGAAACAGACATTACCTAAATTTCTAATTAATTAAAAAATACTTTGGAAATAGGTGGGTAGGAAGATATTTAGCCAAGCAGCCCTTACTTGTAGATAATATCCTGGGGGAAAATGGATAGATTTCTAGCCAGAACTTAGAAGAGTGTGGGAGTATTTACAAAGTAGTTCTTAAACAGTGCAGGGATACTAGAGTACCTTTTACTTGTTAAAATTTATTTTTATTTCCAAATGATTTTTATCTAGTTGGCTCTGGTGAAACTATTCAGAACTACTGAAAAATTAGGAAGAGAAGAGTTTCAAAGGAAAAAGGGCCAAAACATAACTGAGAGTTTACAAGTATATTTATGTATTAAGTCTAGATGGCCAAAGGTTTTTTGCCTTAGGTACAGTGATGAGCATATGTACATGGAATTGATATCACAATTAATTTTGAAATCTTTTTCGTTGAGGTAACAACTAAGGAAATTTTAATGAAGTTTTGAATGTTAAATTCTAAATGTGGAATAGTGTATTACAGAAGTAGTTTTAAAGTTTGAATGAAAGCAGTTCTGTACCTGTTCAACCTGCAGTGTTCTTTGCATGGTTCCCATTGATTAGAAACTTGAGTCCTAGAACCTAACTCTTTTTAAAGTGCCTATGAACTAAGAACCCAGTTCTTCAGAATATAAATGTAGACTTATTTATGTTTGATATAATATTTAATGTAAAACCATAGAACATGAGATTTAAAAGTTGCAAATGGATATTAAACCTCTCGTTATGAGTAGTGATCAATAAGAATGTAATTCAAAAAATCTCTACAGATATTAATATGTTAATATTCATAAAGTTGGTATCAGAATGAGAATTGGCTCTAACTTATACATCTTCAATATAATAGTTCTTTTTTTTTTAAAAATGGGACAGAAAGCCCTATTAAGTAGAAACCTAAACCTAATTTAGTGGTAGCTTCTATTTCCATTTCTTTTTGAATGTAGTGTCTATGTGGCTTATGTCCAAGTTTGTAATAGTGTGTTTGTGATAAGTTGTGTTCCAAACAAAGATTTCAAAGTAATAATAATAAATATGTAAGACACATCTAAGAAATTATTTGAAAATCTGAAAACACCAAGTAAGGAAAAATTCAAGGAAATCTTGTAAATTAAAGAAATAATGTAATATGCCACATATTTGAAATTTGTTTTAGTTGCTATTTTGAGGTACATTAAAATGGTTGCAAATATTGAGCTCTTGACATTGCTATTATATTTTTAAGGGAAGCAAAGTGCATTGCAAGTATACAATATACAGCTTAAATATTGATTCTGGAAATTTTACAGATAAAACCTGCGAAGTTGCTAGTGGGTCAGCTACTTTAAATCTGGGATTATTTGAAACAGTTCCTCAGAAGAGATGATTGAAGAAAAGAGGGTTTTTCACGAGCTGCCTTTTGTGGGAAATGATGCAACATTCCTTCACTTGCTTACACAGTATTTCACTCTGAGTATGTGCTAGGGAAATTGTAGAGCAGGGATCATTTATTTAACATGAGCAGGCTAAGACTGGCTGTGCTTTCAAAGTCACAACCAAATTTTAGAACTTGTTACAGGAGTCTTTGAAGAGCAGGGATAACTGTGAGGTTAATTTTTTATGAAGTAACGAATACCTTTACTTTGAAGCATTAATTGCCCAGCTTTTGCACGGGAAACTATTTTAATATTTTTAAGTGATCAGTGTTTGAATCAGAGTGAGAAGTGTATTCAGTCTTCTTTTTAAGATCACAGAATAGGCATGGACATTAAACAATGCCTTTTCCTTTAATCACTCTTTGCCTGGCTTCTGGAAAATGTTACTTATATAAAATTTTAAAGCCTAAAGTGTGAACAGAAACATACTATAATTGAGTAATTTTTGTTGTATGATGTGGTAAGGTGAATAGAACATTAGAATAAGACCCATGATTTTGACTTTGGTCCCGCTTGTGACTTTGGGCCTCAGGTTCTTTACATTAAAAGAGAGGTCTGAACTAGGTTTAGTCTTTCAAAAGGCCCTTTACTAGGCGCTCTTATTTACATTGTCAGACCATTGGACTTGTCAGTGACCAAACAGTTGGGTTGGGATAAAGGCCATTATTTTGATTATTTTTTTCTCTGAAAGAATTCCCTTCTCAGCAGTACATTCTTTGTAGATATAGAATTGCATTTTTACAGAGCCATAAGGGCTCTTAAAGTTTATTTTGCCACCTCCTTCCCTTCCTAAAGAAGACGGCTGAGGCCGGAGAAGTAGCTTTTATCTATTAGTATTACCTGGCAGCAATCTCCTGTCTTTGCACATTCAAACTAATCAGCACGTTTTACATTTCAGTCAATTTAATCTACCGTGTGGATAGTAGTATTAGGATTGCATATTGCTTCTTAAAATCTCTTAGAACTGTTAGTTCTGTCACAGCAAATTATTGAGAGTAAGACTGAAACTAAAAACAAACAAACAACAACAACAAAAAACCCCAAACTAAAACATCCCTCCCTTAGTCTGGAGGACCCTCAAAGGTCATGTCAGTTGAAAAAATTCGAATGAACCCTGAAGGGCACGAACACGCTGAAGAGACTGAATGCTTTCCTTAAGTGTGAAGAGACTGCATAGTCTGGCAGAGACTTTTTGCCCTACTTAAAAACATAGCTAACACCAGTTTGGAATTCCCTGTGGACGACAAGAGGAATCTGTCATTTTAGTCTCTTCTCCCGGAAGCCCTCCCACACCTACAAGGGTTCTTTGGCACGGGGCGTGCACAACGCACCGCGAGGCTGCTATTCCCAAGTGTCCGCTCAACCCGCTCGCGGGGGACGAGCTGTGAGCGGTGCCTGCCGCCTGTTGATCCCATTTCCTCCTGCTCTAGTCCGGGTTAGGGAGTGGCTCTCCCCGGACTTCCAATGTTTTCGTGCTCGGGCACTGGTGTTCACACGGCTCCAGTGCATTGTTTTCTTCCAGGCAGTCTCGGTTAGCGCTTCAGCTTAGATATTTATTTCGCATTCTGTCGTCTCGGGCTGCGGGTACTTGCTTGTCTCTGCGCGCTCTCCACGCCCTGGCCAGTTTCCTGTTAGCCAAAGGGATCGCTCTTTCTGAACCAAAAGTTCTCAGAGCCGAGTGGAACCTCCCGGAAAATGCTCTTCTCTTCCGTGTGCGCCGGATGGGAGTGGGGGTGGGCCAGAAACTAAAGGCCACGGTCGGGAGAGCTGAAAGGACCCGAACCCCTAGGCGGAGGCGGGAGAGGTACGGGTCAGCCGAGAAGGGCTCCGGGGTCCGGAGACAAAGGGGGCAGCGCCCATCTACCTCGGGGCCGGAGGGGACTTTTACTCGCGGGAACTGTGCGGCGAGGCCCAAGTGTCTCTGGAGAGATTCTGGGTCCAGGAGGTGGCGGGAGCACCCAGGGGAGCCGGGAGGAAGCTAGGTTCCCTTTCTACTCCCGGGGCCGTTCTTGCCGCTGCTGCCCGGGAACCGAGGGAGGGAGCCTCGCTACTGCCGGGCCTGCGGGGATGGGCTGCGGAGGCTTCGCGTCTCCCCCGCCCTCCCGTCCGTCCTGGGGACCCCAGACCCTAGGGGAAGTGGGAGGTTGTCCCAATCCCTCTGTCGCTCCCATCCTCTCTACCCGCGCCGGTTGTATTCCGGGTCAGGAACCCTGTAACATCCCGAGGCTGGGTGCGCTGGCGTCCCAGCGGGCCTGGGTCCGTGTCCCCTGCGCCCCACCGCGGTCGCCACTCAGGCGGGAGCGGAGCGCGGGATCCTGGAGGGCCCCGGCCGCGGGAGGCGTCTGGTTCCCGGCGACCCCTTCCCCCGCGGGGCCGGCTGGGGGAGGGGAAGATGGCGGCGGCGCCTGGGCGCGGGGCTCCGGGCCCGGCTCGAGCAGAGCACACCTACTGACCACTGCCGCCGCCCCCGCAGGGCGGTGCTGCGTCCCCGCAGGAGTCGGAGAGGATGGCGGGGGCCGGCGGCCAGCACCACCCTTCGGGCGCCGCGGGAGGAGCGGCCGCCGCGGCCGGCGCTGCGGTAGCCCCCGCCACTGCCTCGGCCGGGCCCGGAGAGGATTCGTCCGACAGCGAAGCGGAGCAAGAGGGACCCCAGAAACTGATCCGCAAAGTGTCCACTTCGGGGCAGATCCGGACCAAGGTGAGGCGGGCCCAAGGGGAGCGTGGAAGGCGGGAGGCGGCTGGGCGGGGAAGAGGAGAGTGGGCGCCTGGGGCGCAGGGCGATCCCGGGAAAGTGTGGAGCCGAGGTGAGGGCGGGGCCTGGGCCCGGAGGCGGGGCCTGGGGGAGCCGGACGGCGCGCCGCAGAAAGGGATTTCCCGGCCGGCGCGCTGGGGCCTCCAGGGTGGGTTCCGGGGGAGATGGGTGGGCAGGGGCGGAGGAGAAAGGAACCAGGGAGCGTGGGAAAAAGCGGAAACGCTGTTTAGAGTTCCCACTCAGGGATCTAAAAAGGAGTGTTTCATTTTTGTTACTACCTGCCGTGCAATGGCTCGGTAGAGTGCATTGCGCAGGGAGCGAAGTGCAGGCTGACCAGCCAGAGCTGCAGTGAACTTCGCCACCTTCCCTTCCCGTGGACAGCAGCCTGCCTCTCCCTGGCCCACTCTGAGAGGGTGGATGGGGAGGTGACACCTGACAGTCCCTGTGCCCCTTTGCTGCCCTTTGGTAAATGATGCTCGCGGTTAACCGCACCCTAACGCGGCACAAACAACAGACCTCGAGTTAGGTTCCCGCTAAGTGCAGTGTTCTTATCTTATCGACACACCCATGGTTATTTTTAATAATGAAAAGTAACCGCTTTGTGTCACGTGGAGATTAGCATGCTGTGCTACTCTTTATGTAGCAGGTACTGTTGACCTGTGAGGGCTCAAAGTTGAGAGTTTTAATTTGATTTTATATGTATATATAGCAAATGCTTACGACTGACTGAAGGATTATTTATACACTCTAATTTTCATCATACTGTAGAAATCATCACGCGGAGAGTCAGTTATCACGGGGGAACTTTAACGAGGAATTTGTAAAGGGAACCAATAAAATCATTGGATATGTGTGCTCTTTAAGAATAAATTTGCAGAAGTTAATTCATTCTATACCTATTTTTATGAGAATTTGTTTTCTAAGGTTAATGGACCCATATATGAAAATAGAATTTTTATTATGTGTCTGTGGATTCATGTTTGCACCTGCCTCCTTATTTTCTAAAATAAATATGTGTAAGCACACACACAACTGTTAACAAGCTGCACTTAGGGAAGAGTCAAAGATGCTTCATGGTTTTTTTTTTTGTTTTTGGTACACGGGCCTCTCACTGTTGTGGCCTCTCCCACTGCGGAGCACAGGCTCCGGACGCACAGACTCAGCGGCCATGGCTCACGGGCCTAGCCACTCTGTGGCATGTGGGATCTTCCCAGACCGGGGCACGAACCCGTGTCTCCTGCATCGGCAGGCAGATTCTCAACCACTGCACCACCAGGGAAGCCCAAAGATGCTTCATTTTTAAGTGCACATCTTGTAACCTCCTTTTAACAGTGACATTTTTAATTTAGTATAATTTTGATAAATTAAGGATATGGAGTTTAATGTATTTTTAGAAGATTAAGGCTAAACAAAATAGGGACTTTCCTAACAGAGAGTACCTTTAACATTTGAAATCTTAGTTAAAAAAAAAATTCCCAAAACTGTGTTAATAATGGGCAAAATGGCAGGTTTTAAAAAAATGGTATTTTTATACGTTCAACTGAAATGGTAAAAATTCCATGTATACTTATATCAAGATTGACCAGTAAATTAATACTGTTTGGAAGAAAATTTAGAGATAACTCTAATTTGAATTGAGTAAAGTCAAACAACAAATTTGTTGGGAGTACCACTAAAATTTGAAGGGTTCTTGAACTCATGATGATAGCTACGACTATACTCTTTAAATTTGATATTATCTATGGTTTGGGGTAAAGCATCTGTATCGAGACTAAGAGTAAATTGAGAAAGCATGTTTATTCTTGGTTTTCCATTTAACTTTCTCACAAAAATATTTAGCACATAATGTTTTGCCATGATTAGGGATAATTAGTGATCATTAAATGAAATGTTCCTGAAATTTCTAAAGATGTATTGAATTTCAGAAGCTCTTTCTTTTATACTAGCTTATACAAGTGCATACAAGTTCATTAACATTATCATATATGGACACATGAAATCAGGGCCTAAACTGGCTGAAACTGGTGGGCCTTGTTCTCCCTGCCTGTCCCAACCCCCCAATCCAGACTGTTCATCTCTGCTACAGATTTCATCAGTTACATCTCTTATCACAGGTACTGATTCTCAGGGATGAGGGCAGGGCAGTGGACAGAATTCATAGAATGGGAACTGCTAAATTTAACTGTTGGTTTCCAGTCTTCAGTTATGATCCAGATGAGAGTTAAGGGAAAAGATCTTTAGAAAAGGACAGACACTCTTGATCCCTTCCACAGGTGTGTAAGATGGAGGAGCCTGGAGGAGAAGGAGGCCCTGAGACTAGCCCAAGGCTTAGTCATATTTAAGACAGCAGGAGCTTGTATATCCCAAAGATAAACCAAGGGACCACTAGGTCTCACAAGTTGTAATTACTAATGGTATCTTCTGCCCTGGTTATGTAGCAGCCAGGGGTGGTATTTGTGGCACATGCACAGGTATTTACACGCACATATCCATGTGCTTACATATGTCTGCACATATATGCTCTCTCTTTGGAATGCACTTATATACAGACACACAAAGGGCCTACAGCAGAGTGAGTTGCGCATAGAGGTCATAAGTATTAAATGAATGACTGTGTATATATTACATACATACATATAATGCTTCATATATATGGGTATTACTGTTAAAATGCAGTACTTATTTTAGTGTCCTTTAAGATCCTTAGGATCATAAAGCTGTTTGGTGTCTAATTTAGGTTTGGAGTGAAAAACAGCCACTAACCTAAGTAATTACCTTATTTGAAGTGAAGTGTTCCTTGTTGTGAATGCTGGTTAATGTTTGAAATAATTTGAGTGTTAGTGAAGAACCTTAAGTTAATTGTGGCATTTGGAAGGTATCCAGACTTTTCTTAATTGAAAAAGTAACGTGTGCATATAGTAAGACGTTCAGACAGTGTGAGAGGATATTGGTGATGGTAGGGTATCCAGTGAAAAGTAATCTTCCTCCCACGTTAGACCACATAGTCTCTGTCTCAGAGGCAATTGTTGACATTTGCTTGGTGTGTTTCCAGAAAATTTCTATGCACATACAAGGATATATATGTGTGTGTGTGTGTGTGTGTGTGTGTGTATATATAAATATGTAGTATTTAAAAAGTACTAATGAGAACATTCTCTACACATTCTGCATCTCGTTTGTTTGAAACATGGAGATCATTTCTCTAATGCTTGACTACGACTGCCTCATTCTTTCTAATGGTGGCAAAGTATTCCATTATATTAGGCTGAGCTAAGTGAAGTTGCTCTGTCAGTAGGTCAAAATGGTAGAGAGTAGGGCGGGAGGTGGGGAAAATGGGGAGAAGTACACACTTTCAATTATAAGATGAATATGTTCTGGGGATTTAATGTACAGCATAGTGACTGTAGTTAATAATACTAACTTGTGTATTGTGTACTTGAGATTTGCTAAGAGAATAGCAAAGTATTCCCACCACACACACACACACACACACACACACACACACTCTTAGCTGTGAGGTGATAGATATATTAATTAACTTAATTGTGGTAATCATTCCACAATGTATATGTCTATCAAATCATCACATTGTACTTTAAGTATATACAGTTTTGTCTGTTATACCTCCATAAAGCTGGAAAACAACGGTCCAACATGGGAAATTTCATACGGTTTAACCTGCATGTTATGTCATCATTTAATTAACCAGCTCTCTATGAAAGGAAATATGGGCTATTTTAAGACAACACTAATCTCAGCATTTTTGCAGTGGATATGATGTACTTTTTTTTTTTTTTTGCGGTACGCGGGCCTCTCACCGTTGTGGCCTCTCCCGCTGCGGAGCGCAGGCTCCGGAGGCGCAGGCTCAGCGGCCATGGCTCATGGGCCCAGCCGCTCCGCGGCATGTGGGATCTTCCCAGACCGGGACACGAACCCGTGTCTCCTGAATCGGCAGGCGGACTCTCAACCGCTGCGCCACCAGGGAAGGCCACGATGTACTTTTTAAATAAAGAGTGAATAAGACTGGCATGCCTTTTAAATTAGTGTGGTTTAATAAAATGCTCATGTACATTTTAGTACCCTTGTCACATCCTCATATTGTGTGCTCTTTGTTCCCGTTTTCATTTCCCATTTTTTCCTTCTGTTTCTTTGCCTTGCTGTCATCTCTACTATTTTTCTCTTTCTCTGTTTTTCACTTTTTTCCTTTCTCTGTATTAGCTAAATGGAATTTCAGGTAGTCTCATCTAGCTACCCAGGTGCTAAACGCTAGATAACTTTATGGGTGCCTCGATTTCCCCAAAGGAAAAAAAAATCACTTATATACAAGTTTAAATAGTGCTGATGTGGGGAAGCCAAAGGGAGCTGTAACTCATCAAATCTCTTCCTCTCTCTTTACCCTTGGCTGTTATCCCTAAATTCTTAGTCTTGTTTCAAGGAGAAGCTTGATTTTGCATTCAGATTTACTATTGTAGAGAATTTCACTGGTGTTTGCTGGGAGTGAGACATTCTGAAACAGCACTGATACAACCTCAGACCAGCTTGGTTTTGAACATGAGTGTGAAGGACAGTCGGTTTGCTTTTTGTTGGCCCATGAATACTGTAGTCTTTCATTTTGCAGCGAATGGCTGGAGGAACATTGGTCAGGCTTATAGACTAGGATTGTTTAACCGTCATAAGCCAAACAGTGTAAACAAGTGGGAGCCATCTCAATGACTTTTTTTCACACTGACTCATCTTGGTTAAGGTCTTGAAGCTTCATGTGTCAAAAATATTTCCTAATTTGGTTTATTATGCTCGCATTTATTTTTTTGACATTTATGTCTTCTTACAGTTAATTTTAATGTCCATAAATGAGTCTCTAAATTTAGGTAAAACATACCTAAACACTGGAAAGATATTCAGAACTTTGCAACATTGTATCTGGATTAGGACATCTCTTTCAGCCCATTAAAAGAATACATTCTTCAGCTGGTACCTTGGTTTTACTTTAACACAAAGGATGTATAAATAAACTCTTATATCTTTATGGTAAGGTATAATCAATATGGAAATACTGATTTGTATTTTTCACTGCTTTATGAGATACAATTTGTGCAATTAAAACATTATTTTTCACCATAAACCTTCGATAGAGTAGATTAGGGAAGACTTGCTCAGTGTTTTTCAGGTTGTAGGTGGCAGCCCATTAGTGGGTCATGCTGATTCATATCCAGTATTTAAAACAGAAACAGAATAGATTCGAAAATACTATTTAAGACTTTTAGCCACAGTTCTGCATGGAAACATTGGATTGGGTAATGATCCAACTAGGATGGGAAACAGAAACAAGGCCAGAAGATTGTTAAGAAATAAAGTAATATTAACAGGTTTACTGTTCAGAAACAACATGACGTGAAAGGCAAGTAGGAGTTTTTACATTTTGATAGGTGATGAGCAGGAAGATATCTTGAATTAGAATAATCAACATTCATCTAGGCAGAAATCAGCTAACTTTTTCTATAAAGGGCCAGGTAGTAAATATTTTAAGCTTTGTGGGCCGCAGTCTGTGTTGGAATTACTCACCTCTACTGTTGTAGTATAAAAGCAGCTATAGATAATACTTAAATACCTATAGGAAGCTGAAATGTGGTATATGTGTGGTATATGTCTATATGTGGTAAAATGTGACTACATTTGTTCCAATAAAACTTTATTAAAGGATGTTAACATTTGAGTTCATAATATTTTTATGTGTTAAAAAATATTCTGTTTTTAAAAAAGCCATTGACACATGTAAAAACCTTCTTAACTTGTGGGCTGTATACTATCAGGTGCCAGAAGTATATATGGCCCATGGATTTGTCTTGTGGGCTGTAGTTTTTTGATCCCTATCCTAGGTGATGGAAAACGGTTTGCAAAGCACTACAAAGTTAAGGTGCTGTGAAATGCAATCAGCGTTTAGGGGACCAAAAATAGCTAGATTTCAATCCATTTAAAACCCTCATCTTTGTAGAACGTTTTATTTTTAGCTTGGTTTGCATCTTTGCTTCCATTTTAATGTGAACTAAATATAGACTGGAAACTCTGAGTCTTGGTACACTAATATATGGTATAACAGCTTTCTTTCCATTTTGATTACAAGTTAAACATGATATCCCATTATTAAAGATAAGAGAAGTAATAACTAATTTACTAAACCTTTACATATAACTTAAGATGCATTATTTGAAGGTATCTAAATTTAGAAAGCTTTCAGTTAGTTTAAGGTTGCATGTTTACTATTGTGGTGAGAGTGATGGAAGGTTATATGAAACTACTGTTGTAAATGACTCGGGGCTCCTTACTGTTTCCAGGGTACAGTGTTTCACTCATATTGGATTTGTTAGGTTTTACTTGCTCAGGAAATACGTATATAGCAAAGGTTTTAATTAAAGAGAGTTTGTCTCATGTCTAAAAATAGACCTTTGAAAAAGACCATAACATGTTCATTATATGTCCATGCCCATTACATTTTCCCTTGGCAAATTAGTTTGATTTTGTTGGGTATGGAGTATTTTTTTCTGTGAATATTTGAAACACATT